>NC_133653.1:24919660-25015258 GCF_009905375.1 Apium graveolens
ACCTTTAATCCAATAATTGAATAAGCATAAACCCCGATTAACTACTAACAGGATCAACAGGATAAAGTATGAGACAAGATTACAACTACCAATCATAAAATACAACTTACAACCCCAAAAATATTATTAAATAAACAATATCGATTCTGGCTGGGAACCGACAGATAACCCATTGTATCTTTAAACATTTCCTTCTAGGCGTGTGCTCACTCAAAAATACCACTACCTGCTCTGGCAACCGGAAGCCCTCAACACGGTAGGGACCACCAGGTACGCTCTTACGAGCAGTGTGCCTAAGCCTGGCCATCTTCTTGCTTAACTGCCATGGTTAGATTAAAACAAAACATATGAGTATAAAACTCAGCAAGTAACTATAAAGCAGTTCTACGATATCAAATCACAATATACTTTACCAAACTCAGGGCATTCTACTTTATTTGTTCTAGGTGGCAGATTCCCAGCTTTTGGGTTAAGGAAAAGTTTTGAAGGAACAATATGGGGCTTTCAAGGAACAAGCCTCAACGTAGGTCGAAAGCCGACATTCATCACAAATCATTAAAGGATCAGAATAGATCTTTCAAAAAGAGGAAAGCAACAGTATTTTAATATATGGAATCAATCATATGATCAACAGATTTAAGAATAAGGGTTCTCGAGCTTTAAGCTTCATATCAACTCTTTTTAAAACAATATAAACCATTTTCATTTTCAAGAATCAATTTACTGAACAAGAAGTTTCAGTTCCCGTTTAAATAATCATTTAGAACCCTTGATTGGATCACTTTATCTTTCCATTTCATTATAATACGGGTGATCAGCCCGTACCGACCTCCATTCTGGTCTTTAAGCTACCAATCGGCATAATTTCAGCCTTAAGTTGGACTAGCCCCGCTAGCCTCTTACCATGACTGGACTAGTCCCACTAGCCTCTTACATCCCAATCCAATCCATCAAGAATTCATTTGGAAAACCTCGAGTTGGAAAAACAAATAGGTTTTCTAAAATCCATTTTATCATTACCAAGAATATGAAATCATTCAGACTCTTTCGAGTCAAAACTCATTCTTATGTTAGATTTTAAGAAAAACAAAGTTCAGGGAATGATTCAAGGATAAACAAGGAACAATTCTTAAGGATTCTGTATCAAGGATAACAAGGCATTTAAGTTAAAAGGATCAACATCTGTCTAGGGATCAATAGGGTGATCAGGAAATAAAGTATCATTAAACAAGGTTCACAAGGATAATTATAGGGTTCAGTACAAATCATGGCTTAATAAATAACTTGAACAGAAAGGACAGATTATCAAAAGGGTTGAATCAGTAAACTTATCAATAATAACAGTTTATCAAGATCAAAGGCAGGGTGTCTCAAATCAATATCAGGGTTTCACAAGTTAAACAGTTCAATACTCTACATGGTATGAACAATATTCTCTTTATAACCCTTTACACAAGTAATCAGAGTTACGTGCCTGAATTTGCTTTCCAGAAGGTTGAACTACTGCCACCTAGTATATCATTTCCTTTCCTAGCCTGAATGCCCTCACGCTCCGAATCTATAATAAAACCAAAACCTTAATCAGTTTCTCAACTCTCATTCCCAGAACGATCACTCAATACGATAGCTTGATTATACCCTGGACTCGAATATAAGAGTATAGCTTATACACATAAGCACATAGCGCATCACACGTCATATATTTTACTCTTAACCTTTACACCTTTATAGACTCGACCATCATCTTTTAAACATTCTTATCTCCTTTCGAAGTCAAATCATACTTTACATTAGTACATATAGCTCTTTATGCTAGAAATCCTTATATGGATAAACAAACGACAAAACTTGCAATATCGACCCTAAAGTCATCTTTAAACCAACACGACAACCATAGATAATACAATTAAATCTTCCCATTTCTTAATACTTTAATTCGAACCAAATATAGCCAATTAAGCAAAAATCCCACATACAATCCTTAATTAATCTCTATGATCAAATCAAGCATTGAAATTAAAATTAACCCATTTTCAGTACTATAAACCATTCGGCCTTAACCACAATCACATTCAAACCAAGACATGCATCATCAATTCCTCTTTTAAATCAACATGCAATCTTATTTCTTCCGAGTTAAACTTAGATTATACCAAAATCAAGTCACAAAAATCAATTTTCCTCTTTATTAGCACAAGGTCGAACCAAAATCTCCACATGGAATCCTAAATTTGATTTCTCAAGCATCCAATCAAACACACAAGTCCAAATATCATAAAAGTCATTGTTATCAATTAACATACTTACATCACAAAGAACATAATCCCTCATTGATACATGCATGCAAACATTAAGTAATTTATCATCCAAACTCTCTAATTAATCACTAATTTCCAACAAATCATATTCATTACTAACAATCATTTTTGACCTTCTAAAAACCAAGATCCCATTCGGGTTTTCAAGAAGCAACACATACAAATGTTTTTTTTCTTAATCCTTAAATCATAAATCATCCTAATATCAACTCATAATCACTTTAGTTAACAAAAAATCAAATCAATAACTTCCAAAAACCAAAACCATTCGGGTTTTTCAAGATTAACACATGCAACAATCAAAAGAACAAGTTTTGGTGTAGTAAAGTTCAGTGGTTACATCATTACTCACCACCGGTTCACCGGAGTTCATCACCGGTGGCGGTGGCCTCACGGTGGTGCCCTCATTCGAGGGTATCCTACCATAAAACCTCCAATTATTTCTAAAAATCACAAAAACAAACACATACAAGACATGATCACCACAAGTTCACTTCATCTTGTTTTTATAAAGCAACAATTCGGCCTAGCCGAACCTACACACATGCACACAACCCACATGCAAGTATCAAACTATGCATGCAATAGGATTAGAGCTCATATATTGAACAAGAACGAATTTCAATGGAAGAATCCATAAAAATCAAGTGTAGAAGAGTGATATACCGAGTGGAATAGAGAGAGAGAGAGAGAGAGAGAGAGAGAGAGAGAGAGAGAGAGAAGAGGGAGCTTCGAGAGTGAGAGAGATGAGAGAAAAAGAGAGAATGAGAGTGTGGCCGGGTGGAAAAGAAAGGAAGGAGGAGGAAATGAGTGTATATATATGCTTAGAGGGCAGGGGCATTTTAGTAATTAACTAATCTCCTCTTATGTTGATTAATCCTTTTCTTTTTACTCAAATAAGATAAAAATTAAATATAAAATATATCTCTCTCAGAAAGCCGAAAATTATTGCAAATGACAATTTCAAAACGTAGATCTCGAAATTAGCTTTCCAACCATTACTCATAATAAGGTTTTGAGCGTACGGTTGATTTTATATGATTTTTGCAAGCTCGCCTTAAT
The DNA here is from genome assembly GCF_009905375.1 of Apium graveolens. Classification (NCBI taxonomy): domain Eukaryota; kingdom Viridiplantae; phylum Streptophyta; class Magnoliopsida; order Apiales; family Apiaceae; genus Apium; species Apium graveolens. Next base: position 24,923,041 of record NC_133653.1, read on the forward strand.
AATAACATTTTTCCACATAAAAATCAATTTAAAATGCAATGACCACCAAATAAATCCATTCATCATTTTTAAAAAGTCTCTAGGACTATTATGAAGATAACAAAACAAATCCCATGTTTTTATCTTACTCGGATAATTTTATAAAAATACGCAAAGGTTAAATACACCTTTATTTAAATCTAATAATTCCTTTAAATTCATTAAAAAAAGTTCACAGAGCACATAGTCATGCACACAGACAAACAATCACACATATACGAACACATAACAACTCAGGTCTGATCAGATAATTTGTCCTTCTTTAAACTTTTATCCTTTTTACGCGTACTGGGTCACGTTCAACGTAACGGCCCGACGCTCAGCATTTTGATTACTCTTTTCATTAACATTATCGACCGACACGTCACTTAGTACGAAATACTTTATTTAAACATTCATTTCATTCAATCACATATAATTCACATTTTATATTCTTTAAGTCCTTATTAGGACGGGTTCCGTTCTACCTGACGGTCCGACGACACAGCTCAACTCCTAAGCTGACTCTTTAAATTGGAACGTTTTTATTTACGCTCCTATATTCTAATATACAGCAAAGACAATTAATCAACACTTAATCACAGAATTATAATCACATCACATAAAACATACTTTATTGACTTAATTACGTCGCAAAATTCTCAGTCGTCACACCAACCTTCACACACGCCGGAAAATCAAGAGAAAGAAGAGAGTTTGGGTGTGTTTTATTGGAAGAACAATAAAAAAGAAAAGAAACTGGAGGGGCGGGGTTTTATAGGAGGCAAAGGTGAAACCACCACTGCCACGTGGCACACCTCCAGTGGTCACCTCTTCAGTTACCAAAAAGTATATACATAAATGTATATACATAAAGCACATTGAAGACCCACAATCATTATGGAGCGATTTTCAAGGAACGTAACTGACAACAATTCAAAATCATGGGGGGAAACTGAAAAAACTTTACAAAGTCCCCCATTTTTTCAGAATCCAAAGCCTCCTACCCGGATCATAGACACCTACCCAAATCCAAGCCAATCTGGATTGGCATTCCAAAGAAGCAGAAACTTTTCCTAGGGCAAGCAATTCCTCTTACTTCAATCCGGATTGGTCTCTCCAATACTAGACCGGGATTGGGGGCAAGAAATAATCATAATTTTTCCTAAGGCAATCAATTTCTCTTACCGCAATCTGGATTGGTCTCCCCAACACCAGACCCGGATTGGGGGGCAAGAGAGAATCACAGGTTTTCTAAGGCAAGCAATTTCTCTTACTTCAATCCGGATTGGTCTATCCAACACCAGACCCGGAAGGGGGGCAAGAAAGAATCACAATTTTTCCTAAGGCAACCAATTTCTCCTACTTCAATCCGGATTGGTATCACCAACACAGACCCGGATTGTAGGGCAAGAAAGAATCAGAAATTTTCTCCAAGGCAACCAATTTCTCCTACTTCAATCCGGATTAGTATCATCAACATCAAACCCGGATTGGGGGGGCAAAAAAGAAGCAGAAATTTTTCTAAGTCAACCAATTTCCCATATGATATCATCAACACCAGACCCGGATTGGGGGGCACGAAAGAAGGAGAAATTTTCTCTAAGGCAGCAACAGATACATAACACTTCTCTACTTCCTCATCCAGAAAATCTACATAAGTGAGTGGGGGCAAATGATAGGGTATAATCAACCTGGTTAGGTCCCAACCCAGATCTAGGTTGAGGCAGGCTCAGCGGATGGACCAAGAGCCCCCTCACCTATAGCATTCAAGGGGAGAGACTCGGGTTCAGGGGAAACCCAGGACCAGGATCACCTCTCAGCCATAATTACCTCTCAGGTAGAGTCTAACCCAGCTAGGTCAGACCCGAGGGGGGTCCCAACAAGCACATGCACACCCCACAACCCACCAAGGAGGGGTGCGTGGGCACGTGACAATAATAGCTATCAACAACTAATATCTCAGACAAGCAATACACGTGTCAGCATGCCTTTGGTGCATCCTAGAGGTGGTCCTTGCCTAGACACGTGTATACAATCTACCCAAGCCAGGCGTCCTCCGCCTCCAACAACGAACGGCGCTGATCTAAAGGTACCAACCCCTAAACCCTACATTTTGGCTATATATACCCCAAGAATGAAGAGTTTACGGGTTAGACATTTTTCACACACACACTCTCTTACACACCAACATATACACACACAGCCACCCCTTGTCTATCTATCTTCATCTTCCCCAAACAAGTTCTTACTCTCACATCGAGGCGCCGTGGGGTTCAGACCCCCCTCCAGTGTTGTTTTGCAGACACCCCGCAACAGTTACACCTCGCTCACCACAAGAAGGTTCAGGCACGGCGTCAGATGGAGCCGCCCCCGCTCACCGGAGTTATTACTCGTAATCTTATCAATATAAATATTGATGATATATTTATATAAATATAAAAGATATTTATATCAATATAAATATTAATAAGATATTTTAATAAACTAAAAACATTTATATAATATAAAAAATATAATTAATTTTTCAATTTATAAATATTAAAAAAAATATAAACTAAACAAGTTCGTACCTTTATTCAGATTCGGCTCGTACATGAGTTCGAACCTAGAACTTGAATAAATGAGTTCCTACTCCCTGTCGCACAGTTCCAATAATCAGCCTAAGCTAAACTTTTGGATGATTCGGTACTATTTTAAGAAAATAGATAAATTTCGCTTCTTTGTGTAAAATGTTTGCCTAATTCTCTGGCATTTCACTAGCTTATGGACAATACTTTAAAATATATTAATTTAATTTTTTATTACCCAGTTTCAAGTCATTGAAGCATTTTTCCGAGGAGAAACATCATTAAAAATGTTACGGGTATCTGGTTACTGGTAAATACTTTCCCTTCATTATATTGATTAAATTATTTTTCAAGTTATATGTTTTCTCACATTTTTTATACCATTAGATGTTGAAAAACATTTCTCAATTTTTTGATGATTCTTTTTCCAAAATGAAATGGATCTCCAACAATTACCAGAGCCGGAATGTTTTAAAATTCCAAAATTAAAATTTATTATATTAAAAAGACTCGTTTATTTACAAGAAATAACTTAATTTGAAGAATATTTTTTTCCTAGTCTAAAAATGTTTGTTTGAAATTGACTTCGGATGTTGGAAAAAAAGTTTCCATCATTTAACAATTGTTAAAAAACTAAGCAAACTGTGAGTTAGAGGCTGTTTTCTTGTAATATCGAAATTCGACGTATAAAATTTTAGAATTTTGTGAAGATGGTGAGTATTTTGATATTTTATAATATTAAAAATTTAGAATATTAGGGGAATGAAAAATTGAAATTTGAATAAGTTCGACACATTTGAAACAAAATTGATTATATAGTGATTGTCAGATTTTTTTGGTGACTTTTTCAATTGTTCATAAAAATGGTCAAATGTTGATGTTTTTTTTTGAAATCGAGTAGGCTATGATGTTAAGTTAGAAATAAACCTAAATATGTTTATTTAAATCAAAAATCGAATAAATTTATGAATTATATATACATCTAACAATATTGCATCTATCTCATAATTGTTGACTTATTTTATTTTTTCGGTCAATTTGGTTAAACGACTAAAAATAGCAATTTATTTTTTTAAAATTATAATAGGTATACTTTCTAACAATATAATTTTTATTTAATAAACATTTATTGTAAACTTTATTTATTTTTCGTATTAGTGTGAACTTAATTATTTGACATTGTTAATTAATTCTTATATATAATATATCAGATTTTAACAAGATGATTACTTGAAAATATTATATTATTTACTAAATACATGTTATGTCTTACTTTATTTATATTTTTTGTATAATGATTATCTTCATATGTTAAATATTGGTCAAAATTATTATTTAAATTACAACTTTAGTTATTTAGAAATATATAGCAAATTAAATCAATATATATGATAAAAAAACGACTAAAAAAACTTTTTCATGAATTGCAAAAGAAAACTGAAATACACATATTAAGTTTTTGATTAAAAACTTAAAAGACATAGTGTCAAAGTGGTATTGTAGTGTCAAAACTAATCAGTAGACTGTGGTATGATTCCCGCCAATAATAATTTTTTTTAATTATGATAGACAAAGGGGCAAATTTGTCATTTTTATGACAGTAAAAAGTCTACCTAATTTTATAGTCATGTTGGAATTTTATATATAGAAGAGATTTGCAAGAAAATAATCAATTTATATAGTTTATTCCTTATTTTGAAATTGAGAAGTTTCTTTTACAGAAACTAGTAGTAATATATTTCAGGTAATTTTCATTTAAAAAAAGATCCTAGACTTTTAATTTACTTGCTACATGTCCACACAGCGACAAGACTCTTGATATTTCTCAACTAGTACGCAGGCTAGGGGTGAGCGTGGTGCGTGCGGTGCGGTTTTTTCTCAAATCGGAAATTAAATCGCACCGCGTTTTCGTGGTGCGGTGTTGTGCGGTTGCGGTTTATACTTTACAAGTTCAAAAATTTTAAATAAATACAAAACTTAAATTTAATTAAATTTCTGAATAATATAACAAAGTCGCCAATATTTTACACACTCTAAAGTTTAATATAGAAGTTTGGCTTGACAATTAAATGAGTTCACTATTAAATAGTTGGTTTTATACCTTGTGTTTCATTGTTTGTGAAGAAACACAAACAAGATGATCGGTACATAATAATTGGTCTTGCAGAAACAAGATAATCACTAAATAAGTACTACCAGTATGTTAAATGGAATCAGATTTAATAAATGGAATCATGAATATAAGTTATTATATATATATATATATATATATATATATGTTATAGAGTAAGGATCAAATGGTAACTCATTTCACTGGATAACTTAGTAACTAAATAAGAACCATCAGATTGATCACATATTAACAGTTCAGATTATTTATCAAACATAGAAAATAACTGCCTAACTTTACTTAAAGAGAGTTTAAAAACCTAACTTGCATAGTTTAACACCTTTCAAAATAAAAAAATATGAACGATTGCACTGAGACAAAACAGTACAAAACAATGACACATTTTGTTTTATTATATTTATTTATTTATTTATTTTTGCTAAATATTATTATATTTATTTGTTTGTTTTTTCTTGTTATATATATTTTTTTACATCTTAAATTTAAATTTTACGTCTAGTTGTTATATATTTTAACAATGTCATATGCACCTTCAAGTTTAACATTTTTAAAATTTTAACTCAGAAAAGAAAATATATATCATATCTATATTATACAAATTTTAATTTATTAAAATATGACATTTTAAACTCCTTTGTAAATGATTTAATTTTATGAAACACATTAAACTTAAATATTTTATCAAAATATGTTATATGTGACTTAATGTTAAATACTAATCTAGCCTTTTGAGACTAAGTGTTGTGTTCCATAAATTTTTAGTTTTATCCTGAATTTCTTGGTCACTTATTTTCTATTTCATGTTTTCCAGAAAATAGAATTGAAAATTAGAAAGACTCTAAAGAACAGAAAACAAATAAAACAGAACTGTAGAAAAAAAATACAGGACATGAAAATAAAATTAATGAACACAAAATACAGAACACTAAAAATATATACAGTACACAATATAATTACAGTACACGTAAAAATTATTTAGAAATTTTAGCTTAGAAAAATTGATTATGTGCAAAATATAATTCACCCTATTATACAAAATAGATGTTCAATTCTGATAGCTCCCTTAATAATTGTAGAACACATAAAAAATAAATTACATTAGTTAAAAATATCAAAACACATGACAAACAAAAAATAGAGAACACAGTTATAAAGTAAGGAAATATAAGGTACACAAAAACTTAAAGAACATAAAATTAATTATAGGGCACGTGAAAATTACTGGACATATTAAAAAACACTCAAAATAAAAACTGTAAAATACTAAAAGCAAACGTTGTTTTTTTTGACAAAATGCTTTTTATAAATTGCATCAATCAAAATTACAACTTAATTTCAATAGTAACAAAACTCCCATCGAAAAAAACACAGTCAGGATTAAACAAATAAACGAGCTAAGCAAATAGTCGCTTATGTTTTCAGACTGTTTAACATCATGAATCTCACGATTCTTTGAATGAAAAAAGATTAAAATAGCTTCCTGATCGATCATACATGCACCAATCCTGGAACTAGTAATATCACAAATGACCTTCACATACGCACCACCTGTAGCCCAATGTTCAGAAGCACCCAAGCTATCTACATGCCAAAAACCAGCTATAGACAAGCCGAGGGTGAAAAATCTCAAAAGATGAACACATTTTAGTTGTGAAAAGTAAGCTCTTGTAATAATCGGCACCGAACCAAATTTAATGCACGAAAAATAGATCTCCCACAAAACCACATAAATCATTTTCAAAGTAGCCAGATTAACCCAAGCATGACTAAGCAACAACATAACAAACACTCCAAAAGGAGATACAGATACACACTCCAAGAGGAGAGACACACAAATACCCAAAAAAAATGGGTTTTATTCAAAAGAAATCAACGAGAATAAAAAAATGAAGGGATTGGGGCTTTCCACTGGAGAAAACCAGTAGAAGCCCCTCGATTTACTTGAAAATTGACAAACCCTAGGAAAGGGGACAGAGGAGGGAGGCGGCTTCTATCTTTTTCTCAGTAGTATTATAACCATAAAGCAAACGTTGTTAAGAGGTGATTAACGTGTGTTATATACGTGCACCTATCATAAATAGTTACTTAGTTATCTCAGTACATTTGTTACCGACTGAATCTGACCCTATGTATATGTATATATATATATATAACATATTAAATATTACACGGCGGTGCGGTTTAAACCGCATTTCAGAAATTTAAAATCACAACCCGAACTACACCGCGCGATTTATTAAAAATTCAAATCGCAACCGCACCACGTAAATTAAAAATCGTATTTTACGGTACGGATTGGTGCGGTTTGTGCGATTTGTGCGATTTGTGCAATTTTCTGATTTTATGTTCACCTTGACACAGGCTACAAATTGATGGTAATATAGTGCAAGCAAACTAACTGAGGGAGTGAAATATGGAGTTCATTTGATCATGAAGCCAATCTTTGCATGAATGATAAAGTGACCTTACTCGTCCCGATGGAAGGACCGAAATGAAGATTTGGATGAAAACCCAAAGAATACATGGGTTGTAGTTAATATTTGTAAATTTATGATTAATCTTCGTGCTTCGCACAAAAATGTCAGGTTTTTAATAAATGGATGTCCTGGTACTTATAAGACCGGCTTTAAAAATGTAAAGTTTTCGATGAATGGATGTGATGGAACTCTTTGGAACACCGACTCTATTGTCATTGGAAAATAATTGATAGCGTTTTTCTATTGGATTTTAACTATGTATTTATTAAAAACTATTTGACTGGTCGAAAATAGATGATCCGAGACAAGTCATTTGCGTCAACCTAACTCTTATAAATCCATCTGGGCAAATTATTTAACTTAATATCACACTCTTGCAGACATCGTTAACCCGTAAATAGTATTAACAAACTATATAAATTAAAAAGATACAACATATATGTAAGTTGTTGACACATGTTCAAATTCAAATTCATACATCACATCCTGAAAATTAGGCAAAGTTGTTTTTGTTTATTAAATTAATCAATAATTACAGAGCAAGTTTTAATTGCAAAGTCCAGCTGAGGTTAGGCTGTGAAGCTTTCCTCACCGGGGGCCTCCACAAATTTTGCCTTCCTGGCAGCATGATCTGTTAGAAAATTAGGATTTTAGAGCTTAATTTAATTATGTTCTTGATGTTAATCCTAAAATCTAATGATTGAAAATTGTTCAATGATATTTGAACTTAAATTTTCATGTATGGTTTTAAGAATTTTCTTAATGAAATCCATATGAAATTAGAGTTGAAAGTAGCTTGGAAAAGCTTGAAAAAAAATTTGAGAATGTTTGTCCCACATTGAAATAAATAAAGGAGGGTGTGTGCTTTATATGGTATTATCCACATGAGTAGTATACAACTACTAAGGTGTGTTATGGTCCATTGTGTTGTTGTGTGCTTCACGCGCACACACACGCGCGCCGCCGCCACGCCACGCCACGGACCGGACCGGACCGGGTCGAAGGGCGATTTGGGCGAATGTCTCGGCGTCTCACGTACGCGAGGCGGCCTGGGCGAGGATTTTATTTATTTGAGAATTATTTTAATTCGAATTTATTTATCGGTGACTGGATTATTGGGCTGGGTACTGAAATAGGCTAAGTCACTTTGTTAGTGGGCTTAGTCTAAATACTCTGAACCTGCAAATAATCTGATCTGTAACAAGTTCTGATATCAGAATCAGAACTTAAGAACTGATGAATAAAATCAGAACTTAACAAGTTCTGATATCAGAATCAAAACTTAAGTACTGATGAATCAAATCAGAACTTAACTTAAGTTCTGATAATAATGTGGGTGTTAATGTGAAAAGCTGTTACAAATAATTTAAATTCAAAATCTGATCAGTTTTGATTTTTTCATTAATGAAGCAGTTTAATTCAGACATTAAGTGTGTGGACAGTTTCATTTTCTCCTCTCCTATAAATAGAGGTTAAAGTGAATGTATCAGACACACTACATTCTCTTCTCTTCTCTTCAACCTCTCTGCATTTCTCTCCCAAAAGTCCTGAAGTGCTGATATTTTCCGGTGACTGAGGTGCTGGTCGAAGTGGAGCTTTTGTTGCTGCTGTTAACATAAACTCCGAGCTGTTTTATCCTGGTGGAGATATTGTGCGCATCCCAAACGCAGCAGGTAGGGGCAATATTCTCTTCAAGAGCAGCCAGGACTTCGAGCAAGGCCTGGTAACTCAGCTGTGATCATTTTTCTTGGCATTTTGTATCTGTGAACCTTTATTTCAGTCACTGTTAAAAGCTATGGTTTCGGGTACATCTTTCTTTCTCTCTTCGTTATTTCAGTTACTGATTTTGTTTACCTGTATGCTTTGTTTTGTTAACTGTGGTCTTGGCCTAAACTTGCTAAATTCTTTATACACTTGCTTCTATGTTGCTATATTTGTTAGTGAGATTTACAACATTCTTGAAGAGAATATTAGTTATATAGAATTTAGCATAATGGTTAACGAAAGTGAGGTTATCGTTGGTGGTGGTAGCAGTTCGGGTGCAACTACCGGGGCCATTGATTGGACCACCTATAGTTTCCCACAAGCTGTTGAACTAACCGGTTTACCGGAGAAATTCAACGGTGGCATTGGCTTTTCTCGCTGGCAGAAAAGGATGAAGTTGTGGTTGACTATAAAGGGTCTGTGGCCGGTTGTGGAATATGAGAAACCAGTAGTGGATCAAGAGAAGGCTGTCACAGTTAAGGCTTTTGCGAAGTGGGCTGAGAAGGATGGAGTGGCTAGGGCGGCCATTCTGGCGGCACTAACAAACACTTTGTTTGATGTCTATTCTTCTGATGCCTACTCTGCAAAACTCTTATGGGAGAAGCTGGACCAGACACATAATACTGACTCACAAGGTCTAGAAAAGTATTCTGTGGCAAGGTTCCTCGAGTTCAAGCTGGTGGACAATAAGTCTATGACTGAGCAGGTGCATGAATTCGAGATGATAGTGCATGCTTTGAAGGAGTCTGGAATGAATCTCCCGGAGAAGTTTAAGGTGATGAGTGTGATTGAAAAACTCCCGAAGTCTTGGGAAGAGTTCTCTCTCTCCCTGTAAAGACAGAAAGGAGAGATCACCTGGACCAACCTTATGTTGGACATCTCGGTGCAAGAACAACACAAGTCCAAACAGGGACATGTGATGCCAACTGAACACGGTACCTCGAAGGTAAACATAGCAACTGTTGGACAGAAGAGGAAGGCTTTTGCTAAGAAAGCTAATAGTAATAAACCTAAGAGTGACAAGGACAAGGCCAAGAAACCCAAGGCAAACAAACCATGATGGTCTTGTGGGCAGGTTGGGCACTGGAGTAAGGACTGCCCTACGAAGAAAGCGAAGAAAACTGAGGTAGCGCAAGCAAATGTTGTGCTTGGAACCGCAAGTGGGCCTGTAGTGAACATGGTTGTTGGTGAGGCTACGGCTTCTGAAACCGACATTGACCGGTATGTATCCTACAACCCTGTGATATTTTCTACCTATCTGTCAAATGAATGGTTGATAGATACTGGAGCTAATGTACATATTTGTGCTGATATTAGTTTATTTGTATCTTATCAACAGAGTCATAGCCTGACTGTGAAGATGGGGAATGCTAGTGTTGCTCAAGTACATGGAGTTGGAAACGTGGATCTGAAGTTCCCTTCAGGACGTATTCTATCTCTGACGAGAGTGCATCATGTTCCCAACATGCGTAGAAATATAATAAGTGGAAGCTGTTTAGTTTCTAGTGGTTTTGAAATTTCGTTCAAGTGTAATAAAGTGGTTCTTATTCACACTGGTACATTCTTTGGCAAGGGTTACTTGTCAAATGGTTTATTTGTTATTAATGCGGATCCCGTTTTGGGAAATTTGAATAATAATGTTATTCCTACTGTTAACTGTATTGAATCCTCAGATATATGGCATGCTAGACTAGGTCATTTAAACTTTGGTGCTCTTAAGAACATGATGAACTTAGAGTTGATACCAAAACATACCATAGAAAAGAATTCTAAATGTCAAGTATATGTGTCTGCTAAACAAATAAGGAAACCTTTTCATAACATTGTTAGGGATTCAGACTTGTTAGATTTAGTACACACTGATATTTGTGAATTTGGTGGTGTGTTGACCAAGGACCAGTTTAGATACTTCATTACTTTTATAGATGATAGTAGTAGATACTGTTATATTTATTTACTTAGACATAAGGATGAAGCACTTAGTAAATTCATTATATATAAAACTGAAGTAGAAAAACAAACTAGTAAGCTACTTAAAAGATTGAGATCTGATAGAGGTGGTGAGTATACGAGTAATGCTTTTAATGAATTTTGTGCAAACAATGGTATAGTTCATGAAGTTACTCCACCATACACACCTGAGTCTAATGGGGTTGCTGAGCAAAAGAACAGAACATTTAAAGATATGATTAATAGTATGCTTATTAACTCTGGGTTGCCTAAATACATGTGGGGAGAGGCTCTAAATACGGCTTGCCATATTTTGAATAGAGTCCCTCTGAAACACATGGATAAAACACCCTTGGAGTTATGGAAAGGCAGGATGACTAGTCTTAAGTATCTTCGTGTGTGGGGGTGCCTTGCTAAGGTGCTTGTTCCTGAACACAAGAGAAAGAAACTAGGTCCAAAGACTGTTGACTGTATCTTTCTGGGCTATCTTGAAACCACTACAGCTATGAGATTTTTAGTGTTAAAATCTGACATATATGGTATAGTGGCAAACACGATAGTTGAATTTCGAGATGCGACATTCTTTGAGGATGTCTACCCTATGAAGACTGGAATACCTGAAATGACTTCTGAGGAAGATCATTCTCACACATCAAGTTCTATTCCTGATCATGTGGAAAAGATGACAAATGTGGGGGTGGAACCTAGTAGTAGCTCTAGTCCTAAGGAACTAGAGGAACCAAGGAGAAGTAAGCGTGCAAAGGTAGTCAAGGATTTTGAAGGTGATTTCATCACTTACAATATCGAAGACGAACCTTTAACTTTCCGGCAAGCTATGGATTCTTCTGAGTCAAGGCACTGGAAGGGCGCTGTCAAGAGTGAAATTGACTCTATTGTTTCTAATGGAACATGGGAGTTGGTTGATCTCCCTCCTGGGTGTTCTACTATTGGGTGCAAATGGGTCTTTAAAAGGAAGTTGAACCCTGACGGCTCAATAGATAAGTACAAAGCTAGACTGGTAGCTAAGGGTTTTAAGCAAAAGGAAGGAATTGATTATTTTGATACATACTCTCCAGTTGTAAGAATGGTAACAATCTGAATGCTTATAGCATTGGCTTCAGTCCATGGTCTTATCATCCATCAGATGGATGTAAAGACGGCTTTTCTTCATGGTGAACTTGAAGAAGAGATTTATATGGATCAGCCTGATGGATTTGTTGCATCAGGCAATGAAAGGAAAGTATGTAAGTTGATCAAGTCCATCTATGGCTTGAAACAAGCTCCCAGAGATTGGCATAAAAAGTTTGATGAAACTATATTGCCTTTCAGTTATAAGATTAATGAAAGTGATAAGTGTGTCTACACTAAAGTTAAAGGTAATGAGTGTGTTATTTTGTGCCTATATGTGGATGACATTTTATTGTTTGGAACCAATATTGAGATTATTAACGAGACTAAAGAATTCTTGAAAAGGCATTTTGAAATGAAGGATATGGGTGAGGCAAGTGTGATTCTTGGAATCAAATTGATTCAGTCCACTGAAGGAATAACCTTGACTCAATCTCATTATATAGAGAAATCTATACTTGAGAAATATGGTTATTCACAGTGTAGAATCGCTAGTACACCTTACGATTCGAAAGTTGCCCTTGTCAAGAATACTTCAGGAGTGCCTGTGTCTCAGTTAAGGTATTCTCAGATTATTGGGAGCTTGCAGTATCTTGCTAATTGTACTAGATCAGATATTTCATATTCTGTGTCTAAATTAGCTAGATATACAAGCTGTCCAAACAGAACTCATTGGGATGCTCTTGATAGAGTACTTAGATATCTAAAAGGCACAATGCACCTTAGTTTACACTACAGGAGATTTCCTGGTGTGCTTGAAGGGTACAGTGATGCAAGTTGGATAGCTAAGAAGTCTGGTTCCAATGGAGTGACTGGATACGTGTTCACCTTGGCTGGTGGAGCAATATCCTGGAAGTCAAGCAGACAGACTATAGTTACTCGGTCTACTTTTGAGGCTGAGTTATGTGCACTTGATGCCACAGGGACGGAGGTTGAATGATTATACGGACTTATATCTACAATACCTGTAGTAAGCAGACCGCTTCCTGCTATTGCTATTCACTGTGATAGTCGAACAACTATCGACAAGATTAGCAGTAAAAAGCATAATGCTAAAACTAAGAGACACATCCAAGTTAGACTCAAGTCTATAAGGGGTTTAGTGACTGATAGGATCATAGCTATAGAGTTCATAGGAACTCAGAATAATATAGCTGATCCTCTTACTAAAGGACTGGAACCTGCAGTGGTCCTTAAGTCAAGGTTGGGGATGGGATTGTCAACCCATCATAATTCATCAACAGTGGGAACCCAATACACATGAGAGGAGATCCCTCGAAGTGTATTCAATGGGTAATAACAAGCTGTAAGGATGAGTTGGTAGTACCTTTGCTACATAGAAGATACTATAGTATCTGAGTCTATCCCCTGTAAACCTAGAAGGTACTGACACTGCCAGAAAAGCAAGAGTGTTAAAACTCTGAATGGGATCAAGTCATTTGACGAGATAGAGGCAGTATATCTCTGGAGATGCCCAGCTAAGCGAATGTAATTGTGTGGTCGCAATTAGAGGATAGGGTTAATCCTTGAAGCATTCGACGAACAGGATCGAGACATGACCATTAATGTCTCAAAGCCGTAGATTGGCACCATAACCTTTGACTTGTCGTCGTCTATGGAATATGGTTATACTAAACGGATTAAGATTCAAGGTGAAACATTCCATCTGAGTCCGATAGCCATTGAAGTAGAGGAATTAGGAGGGTTCAAACCCGGAAGGGTACCGACTCTGAAAAACAAGTCATGATGGGAAATTTATCGCATTTCTGTATGGATTTGTGGGGGATTGTTAGAAAATTAGGATTTTAGAGCTTAATTTATTTATGTTCTTGATGTTAATCCTAAAATTGGAAAGAGGGCTTAGGTTATGAAGAGGATAAGAATGATAAAGGAACTGTAGAAATTAAGCATGTTGTTGTTAAGCAAAAGCCAAAGTTAAAACCTGTTAAGTTTGTAACTGTAAAGTCTGATAATGAGAAATTAGAAGTTAAAGTGGAATTAACTTCTGACAAACTAAAACAGGAAAAGACAGCTGAAGTAAACATAGGCTTAATGACTAAGAAGCAGCTTAAGCATAAGCTGAAAGATGTTAAGAATGCAAACAAGGTAAAATCACCTAGGAAAAATAGGAATGGAAATGAAGGTGTGAATAAAAGCAATGATTATAAGCCTGTTCCTGATGCTCCTAGGAAAACGTGTCATAACTGTGGAAGGTCTAACCATCTGGCTTCTTTTTGCAGGAAGAATAAGAACATAAACTCCTTACCTTTAAAATCAGGAGTTAAGAGTCAGTCTGTTAGATATAAACCACAAAATCCTTGTTTTCATTGTGGTAGTTTATGGAATTCCATTTATACTTGTAAGGAATATCATAGTTTGTACTATGATTATTATCAAATAAAACCTTCTTTGAAGAAAGTTTCCATTGTTCCTTCTAGTGTAAATTCTGATTCAAAGTCTAACAGTGTAAGTTCTGATAAGAATAATGTTAACATAAACTCTGATACTAAATCCGCTGCAAATGTTAACAAACTTGATAAGGCCAAAGGATCCAAGCAAGTCTGGGTCCTTAAAACTAATCATTAGTGGTCTTTGTGATTGCAGGGCAACAGGAAAAATATTCTAGTTCTGGACAGTGGATGTTCAGGACATATGACTGGAAATAAGGCCCTGCTATCAGGCTTTATGGAGAAAGCTGGCCCAAGTGTTTCTTATGGAGATGGAAACATTGGAAAAACATTGGGATATGGCAATATCAATCTTGGGAATGTCATCATTAAATAAGTAGCTTTGGTCTCAGGACTTAAACACAATCTGCTGAGTATAAGTCAAATCTGTGACAGAGGTTATCATGTTGATTTCTTTGAAGAACACTGTGAAGTTGTGAGTAAATCTAAAGGCAAAGTTGTTCTGAAAGGATACAGGCGTGGTAACATTTATGAAGCTAAGCTTTCAACAAGTACTGATGGTTCCGCAATCTGTCTGATGAGTAGAGCATCAATTGAAGAAAGCTGGAATTGGCACAAGAAACTCTCTCATTTAAATTTCAACAATATAAATGAACTGGTCAAGAAAGATCTTATGAGAGGACTGCCAAATTCAGTATTTGCTCCTGATGGCCTGTGTGATTCTTGTCAGAAGGCCAAACAAAGAAAATCTTCATTTAAGAGCAAGATTGAATCATCAATTCTTGAGCCTTATCATCTACTACATGTTGATCTATTTGGTCCAGTGAATGTCATGTCTATTGCAAAGAAGAAATATGTGTTGGTCATAGTGGATGAGTTCACCAGATACACATGGGTGTATTTTTTGCACACAAAAAGTGAAACTGCATCTATCTTGATTGATCATGTCAAACATCTGGATAAATTGGTCAAAGATTCTGTGAAAATCATAAGGAGTGATAATGGCACTGAGTTCAAGAATTTGATAATGGAAGAGTTCTGCAAAAACCATGGAATTAAGCAGGAATTTTCTGCTCCTGGAACTCCACAGCAAAATGGAGTTGTTGAAAGAAGAATAGAACTCTCATTGAAGTTGCACGTACAATGCTTGAAGAAGCAAAGCTTCCAACCTATTTCTGGGCTGAAGCTGTGCAGACTGCTTGTTTTACTCAAAATGCAACACTCATTAACAAGCAAGGAAAAGCACCATATAAGATGGTGAAGAAAAAGAAGCCAAATCTGAAGTACTTTTATGTATTTGGATGCAAGTGTTTTGTTTTCAAGACTCATCATAAACAGCTATCCAAATTTGATCTAAAAGCTGATGAAGGAATCTTTGTTGGATATCCACTTTCCACAAAAGCCTTCAGAGTCTATAATTTGAGAACAAGAGTGGTCATGGAATCTATCAACGTCTCTTTTGATGACAAGAAGATTACTGGTCTTGAAGATTTTATTGATCGTGATCAGCTGAGATTTGAAAATGAAGACTCAAATTCTGATACTGAAAATCCTGATAGTCTAAGTCCTGAGACTGTAAACTCTGATGGATTAAACTCTGATGTTATTGAAATTATGGTAACTACGTCAAAGGAAGATGCACCTATACAGGGGGAGCATACTCAAGAACAAATCACATCTCAAGAAGCATCAGAACATACATCTGGCTCTTCAAGTTCTGATTCATCAAGTTCTGATAAGCCAAGTTCTGATAGTTCTGAAAATCTAAATTCTGAAGAATCCAACTCAGAGAACATAGTTTCAGGGGGAGCATCAGAAAATGAAAATGAAGACAGCATGGATCATGGGGGAGCATCCAGTTCTAGAGAAAAACTTCCATCTGTAAGGAAGTGGACTAAATCACATACACCTGATTTGATAATTGGAAATCCTGATGCAGGTGTCAGAACTAGAACAGGTACTTCAAACGAATGTCTTTACAATTCTTTTCTCTCTCAGACTGAGCCAAAGAAAGTGGAAGAAGCTCTTCAAGATGCTGATTGGGTACAAGCAATGCAGGAAGAGTTAAATGAATTTGAAAGAAACAACGTCTGGACCCTAGTGCCAAGACCAAAGAATAGATCTGTTGTTGGTACAAAGTGGGTATTCAGAAACAAAACTAACAGTGATGGCATAATTACAAGGAATAAGGCAAGGCTGGTTGCAAAAGGATATTCTCAATAGGAGGGAATTGATTATGATGAAACATTTGCACCAGTTGCTAGGTTAGAAGCCATAAGGATATTTTTGGCTTATGTTGTTCACAAAAAGTTTACTGTCTTTCAAATGGATGTGAAAAGTGCTTTTCTCAATGGAGAATTGGAGGAGGAAGTATATGTTGAACAACCTCCAGGCTTTGTAGATTCCAACCATCCCGATTATGTCTACAGACTTGATAAAGCACTTTATGTACTTAAGCAAGCTCCTAGAGCATGGTATGAGACCTTAGCTCAGTTTCTTCTGGAAAGTGGATTTAACAGAGGAACTATAGACAAAACATTGTTCTACCTCAACCATGGAAAGGACTTACTTCTGGTCCAGATTTATGTTGATGATATCATTTTTGGGTCTACAAATGACAGACTTTGCAAGAAATTTGCCAAACTGATGCAGTCAAGGTATCAGATGAGTATGATGGGGGAACTTAGCTATTTTCTGGGCCTTCAAGTCAAGCAGAATGAAGAAGGCACTTTTATTTGTCAAACTAAGTACACCAGAAACTTGCTAAAGAAATTTGAAATGCAAGATTGTTCAAGTGCATCCACTCTCATGGCCACTGCAACAAAACTGGATAAGGATACTGGTAAATCAGTAGATATTACTAATTACAGAGGTATGATTGGCTCTCTACTCTATCTAACTACAAGTAGACCTGATATCATGTATGCTACCTGTCTTTGTGCAAGATTTCAAGCAGATCCAAGAGAACCGCACCTAACAGCTGTGAAAAGAATTTTCAAATATCTTAAGGGAACAGCTGATCTGGGATTGTGGTATCCTAGAAAATCAGATTTTAAACTAATAGGTTACTCAGATGCAAATTTTGCAGGTTGTAAAATTGACAGGAAAAGCACAAATGGAAGCTGCCAATTTCTTGGAGGCAGATTGGTTTCTTGGTTTAGCAAAAAACAAAAGTCAATTTCCACATCAACTGTAGAAGCAGAGTATATTGCTGCAGGAAGCTGTTGTGCACAGATTCTTTGGATGAAGAATCAGTTACTGGATTATGGGTCAACATATTTTAAAATCCCTATTTACTGTGATAATCAAAGTGCTATTGCTATGACAGGTAATCCAGTTCAACACTCTATGACAAAGCACATCAGCATCAGGTACCACTTCATCAGGGAACATGTGGATGAAGGTACAGTGGAATTGCACTTTGTTTCAACAGATCAACAACTAGCAGATATCTTCACAAAACCATTGTGTGAAGCTACTTTTACAAGATTGGCAAATGAACTTGGAATGGTTTCAGGTTCTTTCTCTAAATCTGCTTAGTTTTGTTCTGATGTATCAGACTTTATGATCAGTATTTACAGAATTTTTATTTCTTTGTGTATTCTGTGATTAATTGAAAAATGTGTTTAAGTACTGATTGTTGTCTGATATATGTTTCTAAACTCTGATAGTGATATGTCTATTTAAGTAACTATTCAATCCTATGAGGATAACTATGCTAGATGCTGACCTAGTAGTCTTCAATAAATAAGGGATCTCATGTAAGAAGTAATTATTTCTGTGGAAATCTATTGACACAAGCAAATTCTGATAATTGAGCTTAGTTGGGTTTACTTTGTTTGTCTTATTACTAAGTCACAAACTAGAATATTGCTTCTCATCTGTTAAGTTCTGATGCTAGTAAATCTGTTGAATGTACTAAGTGCTGATAAACCTCACTTATCAAAAGAAAAAGCAAACGAATCAAGGATTAAAATTCAGGTACTCCTTTGAGATCTAGAGTAAAAAATGTGGAAGGGGCGACCCAAGTGCAGGGCTGGTATTAAGTAAATATGCATTAGAAAAGCAAAATATTTTCTTGGTGACTTTTCAAACTCTATGATTACTGGAGAAATACTCTGATAATAGAATAAATTCTGATAAGCAGTCGTGACTCACTTACACTGAGAAGCCACTGTAAAAAAAGGGAATTTAAAAAGATGCACAAAATTAGCACAAAATAGTTGAGGTGGACTCAAGCATGAACTCATTCAACAGTAGGTTTCAGAATAATGACAGCTCTTTAGCAAAGTTTTAGTTATGCCTTATTTCTAAGATGTACTGAAGTGAATCAGACTTTACTCTTTGTCTGATATTTAGCTTAATGCACACACTAACCACTCCATATGAATGATGAAAATCACTGTGGTGATCTATGTTGTTTTAGATGAACAGTCATTGTGTCACATTGCACAAATTCTGAGGACAAGTTCTGATTGCATGTTCTGATGATTAAGTTCTGAAGAAAATAAAATCAGAATTTGTGTGAGGACTTACTAAAATAGGCATTCCTTTTTTGAGTTAAGAAATTATGTTCTGATGACTGTTAAGATCTGATATAAGCCTAAGTTCTGATATTAACGTCTGATTCTTTACTTGACTTATTTGTGGATAAAATTTGGAAACAGTCTTAGTTTAAACCAGAATACGTTGAATTGGAAGATTAACAGTCACTATAATTAGGGATAGTGGTACTCGTACATGAACAGTCAACTTTTACTTGCTTCTTGTGCAAATTAAATCATGTTTTCCTTTTCCAATGAATGTTTTTCTTTTTCCAAGTCTGGGGAGACGAGGTAGAATTAATTCTACCTGTAAGCATTAAATTTCTTTGCGTCTCCTGGCATTCTCTTGCCTATATAAGCAACCACTTCACATCAGCCTTCCCATCAAATCTTTTATCACAAACTCACCTTCATAATCCTTATATCAAAAACACCATGGTCAATTACAATATGTTTTTGAACTACGAAACATTCAACATGGAGCTGAGCTGTGCCGATTGGCAGCAGGAATGGCACATTACTGCCATTCCTGATGAGATATGGGACTCCGTTTCCCAGGAGGTACTCACCCACCTCCTGTTCTTCTACATGGACTACCATCGCCATCTGGAGCGATTGGAGGAGGAAAGGCTGGAAGCTCTCCGCCAGCAAGAGTGAATCATTCGACTCGCTATTCTGTTTGTCGAGAGTAGGAAGAAGAAATGATTTATTTTCTTCTTCCTGTTTTTCTTCATCATCAGCCTTGCCCTGCTTCTTTAGCTAGGACAAAGGCTGTTGACGTTAGGTTTAGCAGCTTAGGGAAATCTTGTACAAGTTTTGATGTAATTTAAATTTCATGAATGTATTCTCTTGATATATTAATGAAATTTGTTTTTGTTTCAAGATCTTGTCTCTGAGATATTTTGTAATGCATTGATAAATCCTGATACATATTCATATTCTGATGACCATATAAATTTTGTTTTAACTTAAGTTCTGATTTTATTTTATCAGTACTTGCTCATCTGATTTATTATGGTCATTTTCACTCGAATTTTTTTTCAGAATATTGATGTTGCAGTGAAAAATAACTTGTTAAGTGGGAACGGTTTCAATTTTGAATTAAAACTGTTTCACCTTGATTAATGGAATAACTTGGTAAGTGGAACAGTTTTTTTCCTTGAAAAACTGCAAGTGGGTAAGTAATGATTACTGTTTTCTCGTGCCCATTAACTATTCGTTTTTACTGCATGTCTGACAGGTGTCCAACGGTTACATTTTTTTTTCAAAAGTATAAGTAAGACAGAGAGAGGATTTTTTTTTAATCTTTTATTTCCTTTCACACTTTTTCTCTCTAATTGCTTTTACTTTCTTTCTTCTTCTAACGTTGGTTTTTCATATAGACATTCTATCAAACACCTAACAGGCACTTATACATCTCGATTAATTTCATGGCACCTAAGGATTTAATCATTGATGGAGCTAAATTTGTTCCAAACAACTATGCTGCAATTCTTGATAATGCTGAAGCTTCGTCTGAATTGAATTTTGTGCAAGATCTTCTTGCACACAGTGAAATCGGGTATGCATTGACCCAACCTTCAATATTCTCAAACCAACAAGTTCTGACACTTTGGAGGACTGGAAACTTTGATAATGGTGGTCAAAATGGTACTCCTCGTATTGTTTTCGAAGTGGGTGATTCTCCTTATGCAGTCACTCCTGGTACAATACGCAAGGCTCTACATCTCCCAGAAGGATGTACTTTTTCAATTCCAGAGGAATCGGCTCTTCAGGAGTTAATGGCCAGTTTGGGGTATGAACAGAGTTTGGCAAAGCTTGGGCAGTTGAAACGGGCTCATATCAGAAGGGAATGGAGTTTCTTCTTCGACTGCATCACTAAAGCTTTTGGGAACAAGTGTTCGAATTTTGATGCCATCCTCATAATGAGTCAACACATCGGGTATGCCATTATAAACCAAACTCATTTTGATTTTGCAACGGCTATAATAGGTTTTATTGGGGATAGGATGACAGAGGATAGGAATGTTGTCTATTTTGCTAGATTATGTCAACTTATATATACTTTTTGTACTGATGAACCTCACTTAGTCAGTACCTTAACTCCACCTTTTAAGGTTGCAAAACGATACTTTAATGACCTGGTAAATGCTGACACTAAGAAATCAGTGGTTAGACCTTTACAGATTCCTCAGTCTGTAAAACAGATCTTAGTAAATGTTGATCCTGATTCCTATAGATCTGTTTATCCTGATGTCCAACCAACAACCACCTCCCACACACCACAACAACCATCAGAACATACCACTCATTCTACTCAACCAACCCTCAGGTAATATATCAAATCCTATCTCTCCACTTCACAGACAGTTCAACCCTCGTCCTCAGCACCTACTGTGAAGCCTTCATCTTCCAAGCCTAAGAAGACAAAGACTGTTCCTCAAACACCTCCATTGCTACTCACATTGTTGTTCTATCAGAAGACTCTGATTCTGTAAGTTCTGATGCTGCAAATGCTGGAGATACTGGTGATGCTGCTCCAGATGCTGATGAAGCAGGTCCTTCAGGACATGCCCCTCAACAAACTATTCTTAAAACTGAAATTGTTAGGAAGTTTGTTACAAGAGAAGCACCAGTGCCTTGGAGTGAAACTCCTGCAGGACAGGAGTGGACTAAGGAATGGAACTCAGTTACCTGTGCTCCTTCTGCACAGAATCTGGCTGAGCACTTGACAAAAGCTGATGAAATATTAAATACTGATGATTTCAAAACACAGCTTAGAGTCACTGCAGTGAGTACTAAACATTTACAAGGTCTTCATTCAAATACTCATGCAGAGTTACATCTCTTAAGGGAAGAATTAATGAAGCAAGAACAAGTTCAGAAGATTGACAAGAAAAAATTCTTCCAACCTACCTTTGATAGGATTGCTTATATTGAGAAGACTCAAGAGACACAATAAGCTCAGATTGATGATATTCTGAAAAATCATGCTTCTCAGCAATCTCAACTTACTGAAATTCAAGCCTCAGTGGAATTGTTTGTCTCTCTTCTACTACCTGCTGATGCCAAAAAGGGGGAGAAAGTAATTAAGTCCAAATGCAAGACTGACAAGACACTGAAAGGGAAGGATGATGAAAAGGATGATCTTGCTCTGACTTCAAGAAAAGTTCTTAAAACAACCTCTGACATGGCTCAAGTTGTTCAGACTCAAGAGACAGTAAGTTCTGATATTCCAAAGAAGCAAGTAACCTCTGACAC
Source organism: Apium graveolens (assembly GCF_009905375.1). NCBI lineage: Eukaryota > Viridiplantae > Streptophyta > Magnoliopsida > Apiales > Apiaceae > Apium > Apium graveolens. The sequence goes on from NC_133653.1 coordinate 24,945,292, forward strand.
AGCTCAAGTTAACTTGATATCAGAAGATAGATCAAAGACACTTCTACCAGGATTCACTAAAGCAAAACAGACTCAACCTTTGAAGACTGTTGCAAGTGGTTTTGAAGCAAGAGTAGTTACTGGAAAGGAAGCAAGAGATAAAACTGGATTAGGAAGTGCTGATGAAAGAAGAATACTGAACACTACCAATGATCCAACTTCCTTGAGTAAACCAGGTATTGGAGAAACTCCTGAGAGATTGAATCAACTGGAATCTGTACAAATGGTTTACCATACCTACTTGAAAGAACACATCTTGTTGTACTTCATGACAGATGTTAGGGTTTATCATATAAGGCAAAATTCCATTCCATTGAAGTATTTTGAAGAATTGGAGCATGTACTATTCTTACTTCAAGTGGATGACAGATTGACAGGAAGTGCTGCAAACTATTTGAAGGATCAGATTCAGAGACAGAAAAGGCTTTATCCTGTTAAGTCTGACAGCACATATGTTCCAAAGTACAGAGATCACAAGGGTGATATAGTTGAAATGAAGCCTAACACTGCTCAAATTATAACTACCTTTCTGGGTTACAGGGCTGTAGAATTCAATCTTGAGTCTGATAAAGCTTATTTGATCAGACTAGATCAGGATATAAGAAAAGCAAAGATTAATGATCTCAGGGCTGCAATCTTTCAAATTGGTGAAGATAATGCAGAGCTTAAAGATGCTAAAAGGAGAATGATTGATTAACTTAGATATGCTGAGAGATGTTTGTTGAAGAACTATCTCAGAACAACTCCTGACATCAGAGAGATCAGAAGATGAAGCCAAGTCAAGATCTACAACTGCTTAAATTCTGATATTTGTACAGACTGAAGCTGTTATCAGAAGTTAAATATTGGTAAAGCTTTAAGGACTGTAAGTTGTAGTTATCTAGTCTAATTCTCATGCATTTGTACTTAATATTTTTGACATCATCAAATATCTATTAAACTTGTATATTATGCTAATTTAAAAGTTGGGGGAGATTGTTAGATATATTTGATAATGTCATGGCTAATATGATTTATGTTTAGTTTTCAGATCTTACTTAAACAGGATAAATCAGTACTTACTGGAAGTCAGGACTTAAGGATATCAGTACTTATATTATCAGGAGATAATCATTAGAAGATGGATATCAGAACTTAAGTGCTGAAGGACGTTCAGATAAAGATAGTAGCTGATTAAAGGAAAGAAGATCGAGATAAACATAAGAAGAGATATGCATGAAGAAGGAGTTCTATGAAGAATAGAATACTTGGAAGAAAAGATATCTGATTGATATATTTTAGGAAGCAGAAGTATATTCCATATCAATTAGCGATTATCTTGTAACTGTGTAGTATATAAACACAGACATAGGGTTTACACTATAAGTGTTATCATATTCGAGAAGATTATTTATTGTAACCCTAGCAGCTCTCGTGATAATTATTCATCACTGAGAGGTAACAGTTCCATACTGTAACAGAGTTTATTGTTTCAATAAAGTTTGTTTTCTGTTACTTGAGATATTAAAGTTCGATTTGATTGTACTTTACACTGTATTCACCCCCTCTACAGTGTGTGTGACCTAACATTTACATTAAATAGAACTAAGCATAGTGAATGAGAAAGCAAGTGATTAAATAAGATAGGCTTGACACAAGTTCCATGCCTTATATTTAATCGTGACATTGCAGGGTAGAAGGAATTAATTGTACGGTAACTACTCACTGAATAGGTCTTGGTATTCTAAGCATTGAATTCGTATTATCCGGATAGTCGCGATATGTTGAGAAGTATCCCTCACGATGTAGAATAAATATGATTAATTAATTAATCATATTTAATGAATTAGAGAATTTATATAAATAATGATAAAATAATTTTATTATTATTTATTTCTACTACCGGCTTAATATTGAACCTACAGAGTCACACCATAAAAGAGAATGATTTAATGGTGGAGGAATTAATTAATAATGGCTGATAATTATTTATTTATGAAATAAATAATTAATTGGCAAATTTAATAATTGATTAATTGAGATTTAATTGATTATAAATTAATTAAAAAGAGGTTCTTAATATTATTAATTAAGAATTTAATTTTTGGAAATTAAATCAAGTGAGAGAATTATTTCTAAAGAGTTTAGAAAAAGGATTAATAATTAAACGGTGTTATAATTATTAGTGAGAATAATAAAGGGTTAATAATAATAATATTTTATGGGAAAATTTTGAGCTGAAAATTTTGCCTATAAATATACTATTATAAACTCTATTTTTGCCTCAACCAAAAAGATTTACAAAATCCTAATTCTCTCCATCTCCTCCTCCTTCATTACATCGTTTTCTTGGTGGATATCGGTGGAGTGCTTCACACTTGAGGAGAAGCTGCTAAGGATCTTCGTTCATCGTTCTTGGATCTCTATTAAAGACATCCATCTTTCTATTAACGTAAAACTTCTTAAGGTAAACACACTGAACTACGAATTAAATATTATTTTTCGCATGGATCCTGCGGAGGGTTTCGGTTTTTTTTAAGATTAAATTTACGTTTTCGCTGCGTTTATGTGTTAAAAAACCTTCAATGGCATCAGAGCTACTTTCGAAAAGTTTTTAATTCGTTTATGTGTGTAACTGTTTTCGATATATGAGCATGTACGTGATTCGCCATGATTTGATGTTGATATAATATGCTTATATATGTATGGTTTTGAATATATGATATTCATGTGAGTTGTATAATCATAAGATGATTATGTAATCTGTATATATACTGATATATACATGATTTATGTTTGTTCTAATTATTAGAATCATATTAGATACGGATTCTGAATTGGCTGCTGCAGATTTGTTGAAATCTGGGTCTGGTGTCCGATTTACGCAAACGAATACCCTATTCCATAGGTAAATGAGCGTCTGAACAAAACTAATAGCTAAAGCTATGAACGACTCATCTGTAAGGCGTTTGACGTCGTTTACTGCCCGTAAACAGTGATTCTTGTTTTTCTGATTTGATTCTGATTTTTCTGATTTTTGTCATATTTTCTTTTTATGATTAGATCATGGATAATATGATATGTTAAGATCAGATTATGTGTTTTAACATGTTTTTATGTGTTGTATGAGTATGGTGGATGGTTATGGCCTTTCGACCTTAGTGTAATGGTTTTGGTTTTGGTTTTAAATACGACTTGCATGTCGTCAATCTTTGTAATCATAAATCTCGAATGTAACTCGAGTTATTCTTGTAAGTTCATTAGATTAGTTTTACTTTCAATCATGTAATGTAATTGAAGACTCAAGAAGGCTATCCAATGGAGGTGATACAAAGAAGAAGATGAGGCATACAAGAAGTCTAAACAAAGAAGAAGACATATGTAATAAGTAGTTGTATTTATTTCCATCACCATATTAGATTGACCTTGATCTTTATCATGAGCTTGATAAAGATCACATAGGATGGGGCCATAACCAAACACATTTACTTTATTGCACTTTACATTTACTTGTTTATTTAATTTTATATATGAGATATATGCATATGTTTACCATGCGATGATAGATTTAGGTGAACTTAAATCAATATAAGGCGTGCTCTAGAAAATCTAGAATAGGAATCATTTCTTGCATTAACAATAAATATTATGAATACGATCATGAGATTCTTGTGTTTATGAAACACGTAATTGAATATGAATTTTCAATATTGAGAGAAAGGATGATTCTGTCAACAACAGATTTCTATCTGTAAGAAAGGGTTATTAAGTGACGCCTCTTGACAATGCTCCACCCGATCTGGGAATCATCTGATTATCGATTATTGATTTCAAATATTTAATTTAAAAGGAAGAATCTCTTTATAATATGATTATGATTGTAACGTAATGTAATCCCTCTAAAATTAAATAATATCAAATAGTAATTGGCCAATGACATAACGGGCTTGTGTCGGTCATAGCCTTCCAACATGGTAGAAAGTGGTTCTTATTTTTAAATCATTGTCGTTTCGTGCTACAGCCGAGGGCTTTGATTTCGAAATAAGAAATACTTGTCTATTACATAGAGATGTGTACATTGAATTAGAATCTAAAGGTCGGTACGTGCTACAGTCGTGGGTCATTGGAGACTGATTCAATTGTACGAAATGTTGGGTTAGACTTGACTTAGAATATTGAGTTTGTCGTGCCACAGTCGTGACTCAATTATTCAAGAGGCTAAACTTATATTAGGGAATAACATAAGATGTAATTGACAAGAGTTGTCTGCCTATTGAACATCACATGACGTTTCGTGCCACAGCCGAGGTTGTGTGATGGAATGTAGGATCTCTATTCCCACTAGCATTATGAATGCTTAATTTTCACTTAGTGGGTTGAAAAAATTAGATAAACTAGTGGGAGACACTTATGAATAAAGACCCGATTCATATAGTGTTTTGAAATGAAATTGAATATTTGCTAAGTGTTGTTATGTGTTTATCATTTACAGATTTACTATATTCGTCATGTCTTCTGCACTATCACTTCGGAGCATACTAGATGCTCACAAGTTGACTGGTCCTAATTTAGCTTCTTGTTTTCACTGTAACAAGTTGGGGCACTGGAAGAGGAACTGCAAGGTTTACCTTGCAGAATTGAAGAAGAAGAAGGGTAGTAAGACTACCGCTTCTGATTCAGGCATGTTCATGATCGAAGTTAATATGTCACTAGGTCAAATTTCTACTTGGGTATTAGATACTGCCTGTGGTTCTCATATTTGCAATTCGTTGCAAGGACTAAATGGAAGTAGGACTCTTGAAAAAGATGAGGTGATTCTACGTATGGGCAATGGAGCAAGGGTTGCGGACATATCTGTAGGATCATTTAGTTTACATATGCCTACGGGCAAGACTATTATTTTGAATAATTGTTATTACGTTCCCTCTATTGAGAGGAATATTGTTTATATTCCTATGTTGGATGTGGATGGTTTTTCATTTATTATTAAGAATAATGAATGTTATATCCTTGGAGATAATGTTCTTTATGGACGTGGTATTATAAATAATGGTCTGTATGTATGTGACGTAGAGCATGATTTACTTCAGATTGAACAAACTAATAAAAGAAAATGAGATGATGAAAATATGACCTATTTATGGCACTGTAGGCTAGGTCATATTAGTGAAAATAGACTGCGGACATTGCATAAGGAAGGGTTACTTGACCCCTTTGATTTTGAATCATATCCTACATGCGAGTCTTGTCTATTGGGTAAAATGACCAAATCTCCATTTAGTGGACATGGAGAGAGGGCTGCATATTTGCTAGGATTGGTACACACAGATGTATGTAGACCAATGTTTATGCAAGCCATGGGTGGATTTTCGTACTTCATTACTTTCATAGATGATAGATCTAGATTCGGATATGTGTATTTGATGAAACACAAGTCAGAAGCCTTTGAAAAGTTCAAAGAATATAAACATGAATTGGAGAAATAAACCACACACAGTATTATAACTCTTCGATCAGATCGAGGTGGTGAATACTTGAATGGAGAGTTTCTAGATTATCTCAAAGAAAATGGTATAGTCTCCCAGTGGACTCCTCCAAATACTTCACAGTTGAATGGGGTATCTGAAAGGAGAAATCGAACTTTGTTAGACATGGTTTGGTCCATGATGAGCTATGCGAATCTTCCAGTATTCCTATGGGGTTATGCATTGGAAACCTCAGCATATTTACTGAATAAGGTGCCTTCCAAATCTGTTCCTCAAACTCCTTATGAGATATGGAAAGAAAGGAAACCGAGTCTTAAACACGTTAAGATTTGGGGATGTCCAGCTTATGTCAAGAAAGTTGACCCAGATAAGCTGGAATCTGGATCCGTAAAATGTAATTTTGTGGGATATCCTAAAGAGACTTTGGGGTTTTACTTTTACACCGATCATCAGGTGTTTGTCTCCAGACATGCTACCTTCTTGGAAAAGGAGTTTATCCTTGAAGGAAATAGTGGGAGCAAAATTGAACTTGATGAAGTTCAAGAAGCACAAACTACTACGGATCAAGTGGAAACACCTGTTCAGATTGAACAACCTTCTGTGGAACAGCCCATTCGTAGGACAGGGAGAGTGTCTCGCCAACCTGAGAGGTATTATGGCCTTGTCATTGAGAATGACAATGAGTTTTCAATCATTGATGATGATAACCCTGTGACCTATAATGAGGCTATGAGTAGTGTTGACTCAGAGAAATGGCATAGTGCCATGAAATCCGAAATGGAATCTATGTATACCAACCAAGTATGGACTCTGGTTGAGGCACCTGAAGGTGTTAAGCCTATTGGGTGCAAGTGGGTATACAAAAGAAAGATTGGAGCAGATGGCCAGGTGGAGACCTATAAGGCCAGGCTCGTGGCAAAAGAATTCAAACAAAGGCAAGGGATTGACTTTGATGAAACTTTTTTGCCTGTAGCCCTGTTAAAATCAATTCGGATTTTGCTTGCGATTGCTGCTTACTATGACTATGAGATCTGGCAAATGGACGTGAAAACGGCCTTCCTCAATGGGGAACTTGAGGAAGAAGTGTATATGACACAGCCAGAGGGTTTTCTTTCCAAGGGAAATGAACACCTAGTGTGTAAGCTGCTGCGAACCATATATGGTTTAAGGCAAGCTTCTCGTAGATGGAACATCCATTTTGATGAGACAATCAAAGAGTTTAGTTTTATCAAAAACATAGATGAATCATGTGTCTACAAGAAAGTTAGTGGGTGTTAGTCCCTTAACAATATAGCAAGAATTACAGAAGAGGGGTTGAATGGAATTCTTGAACCTTTTTCTTGAACTAAAAATATTCAACTCGATTATAGATATATTTGTTTTGATTAGCACAATGCGGAATGTAAACTTGAATGAATCAAAACATAAGTAATTAAAAAAACAAGAGTCTTTAAAAACTTTCTGGTGGATTTAAACAATTTCACCAGAGATATATATATATATATAATATATCGAGAGGACTCTGTGTGCAGAAATGCTCACAGCTGCTTACAAAAATTGAACTACTGAGAATACAGGAAATACTAAAGATTATGCTTACAAAGATTTCTCTGTTTTTGTGTTTCTCAGCTATATCAGTCATTTTTCTATTTGCTACTCTCTTGGTTTATATATTACCAAGATTACAAAGTCAAAAAGACTGAACAAATATAAAATCTAACAGTCTTGATCTTTGCTGCTTTTCGTCCTCTATTACCCAGTTAATGGGCTTTCACGGTGTGTTTGTATCCAACTCGACGGCTATGTGTCAGCATTCACTGTTCAACTGATGTTTGAATTCTTGATATGATCATCCGTCGACTTTTAGATCATCCATCGATGACATGATTGATCATTCGTCGACTGCTATGTTAAACATCCGTTGATAGTTATTTGATCATCCTTCGAAGGCTTTGTTAATCATCCGTCGGTAGCTATTTTGGTACTTGACTTCATTTCACTTATACAGAATTACAAGACATTGCTTATGTACAATTAATCAACCTATTCTACATATCTAGTTAAAGTCAACATGACTTATATGCTACTACAGATTCTATACAAAGGTGCATACATCACTGTGCTACAAACTTATTATTACATAAGCTACTCTCTCGATGGATAATAAGTTAATCATCCGTCGGGACTATAATGAGTTATCCGTCGGGACTATAATTCTTATCCGTCGAGAGCTACATAATTTCACTAAGTAAAATCTACTTAGACATTTTGTTTAAGTGATCATCAAGTACACAACATATTCACAACAATCTCCCCCAATTTATGTCTACTGGAATTGTAGCCATAAATTAAGAGACACTTGATGATTACAAAACATCCTAAACATATATCTTTAAAGATAAGTAGATAAAACTGAAAGTGATTCAATTTAAACAAAATGTACAAGGTTTGGCTCACATTCAGTTCAAGATGCTCCTCTAGCCTGAGCAGATTTTTCTAGTTTCTTGAAGGTCTGGATCTTCTTCCAAGCTTTCTGTTGTTTTCTTTAATTTGATTCTGGAGCTGCCTGTGGAATTTTAATTCATCAGATTCTGAGAGATCTAGCATTTCTTGCATCTCCAAGAGAGTCTCATTGCTAGAGATACTCAATTGGTCTTCTAGTCTGAAGAATCTTCTCACACCCTTGTCATCCATGAATTCCATCAGCCATTAGGGCCTTAGATGCACTCTTCTCTCTGTGTATGGGATGATAAGAGTCTTGGGAAGTGCATCTTTGGCTCTAACACTCCTTAGCTCTTCAATCTTCTTCAATACTAATCTTCTTGCAGTTACATTGAACCCAAAGTTTTTTTTGAAGGATGAATAGACTTTGATCAACACAACTTGGCTTTCTTGAAGTATCCTGTGAAGAGGCCACTGAATCTCCCTTCCTCCTTTGTACTTGAACACCAACCTTTCAGGTAGGTTTTTGTATGCATCAATTGCCCTTACTTCATCCAGCTCCTCCAGATAAAGGTTTAGATCTGAGAATTCTTTGATGTCACACAAGTACAAGTAGTCTCCCCTGTTGACCTTGGGTTGAGCTTTGACTACTAACTTGGATTTGAGAGGTGACAGCTTCACTTTCGTGACTGCCCTTGATTTGGTCATTTTTGGCTTAGTAAGGATTGGCAAGTTGAAATCAGGAATTGGTAATTTATCCCACTCTATTTGTGGCGCCCTCCAAACCCGGGTCAGAAGTTTGGGGTCCACACACATACCTTAATTATAACCTGCTTATAACAATAATAAAGATAATAATAATATATGCAGTGACCCTACTTACCAACCACCACGGACCGCAACAGGTTAAAGTATGGACACAAGCCAAACACACTAATATATTACAAACCGTTCAAATCCCAACTATTTCAAACTCAAACTAAGTATTAAACATTATTACAAACTTAAATTATCCCAAAAGAAGCCTACTAGCTCAGCTTTCTCAACCTGAACCCCTAGCTCTCGCGCTGGACTGGGGATCCTTGCTACCAACTGGTTCCTTTTTAACGGGAAAGAATATAAACAACATCGCACAAATGAGCTAACTAGCTCAGCAAGTCACAATGACAAAACTGAGAATAATGATCATCAGGTGAATATGATTATGATATCAAGTGAACAATGGATTATGATTTAGAATTGGATATTATACTTTTAATTTAAAAACCAAGGTTAGGCTGCTGATCAGTCACGCACTAACCCCGAGCAAGGCACACAACATTGCTCTAACTACTGGATCCAAGGCACACATTGGCCTAACTTGACCATTATATGGTCTGACCACGAATCTGGTCCACAATTTTATAAAAAAAATCCAATTCTAACATAATAACAGAATATGCAATAATAAACAATAACCGAAATCATTAACAACAATAAATGTTTAACAATGAAAGGGTTTCAATCCTTGTAAGGATCAATAAGGCAATTTAAAAGCTTGGATGCTGGGTAATGAAAGAATTGGATAACAAAGGAATCAACATTTCAGGGTTTCAAAGATTTGGGCTTTCAAAGTATAGGATACAATGATTGAATGTACAAGTAATTCAGTTCAGTGTTTGGGATTTTGTTTACATGTATTTGTGGAGTAATATCGTATACTTGAGATTTGTGTTTAGGTATACAACAATCAATGGTCTAGAAAGAATAAGGTTTATGGCTCAAGACCAATAACTGGAATCAGAGTTTAGGTTTCAGTGCTTCAAAGCACTTGCAATATCAATCTGACTATCAAATACTACAATATATCGAGAAAGTTCAGAACACTTGTCTGATATTAGCTTACTACACTGCACTAGTTTCCAATCACAAGCGTCTTACTCCTCAACTACCTGTTTCCCTTTCCTACGTCTTGCCTCTTCTGCTCACATATCATAAGCATCTATCAATAATTTACTCATGGAATTCTATTCAACACATACTTCTATCTACCCTTCGTTTTACCCAAATCCGATTAACGGATTGAAAGTTATGCAATAATCAAGTAAACACCGAATATATATACCGATAGTCAATTAACAAGTCACATATAGCACATAATACATCACGTAATCAATGATATATTATTTATAAAGAAGTCTCGGTTCATAAATAGGCTTTCTGGTATTTAAAATGATTTTTAAAATATTTTTCGGAATTAAAACGGGTCGTTGGATCAATTTCGGGTTAATAAACAGGGTTCGGTTGGCCAATTCTGGCTCCGAAATAATTTTAGAATAATTATCGAGCCTTGAAAATAATTTAGAATAATATTTTAAAGCTTGAAACTATTTTTCAAAATTTTTAAATCATTTTTAAATAATTAAATCTAATTAAATAATTAATTAATCAATTAATTAATCAATTAATTTTCGAATTAATTGACCAATTAATCAATTAGAAAATAACTGAAATTAATTAACTAATTAATTTAGATTTATTTGTGAATTAAAAATAATTTTCAGAATTAAAATAATAATTTTTAGAATTTTCAGAAATTAAAAACGAAATTTTATAATAAAAATAAATAGGAAATATGATTTTTAAACATTTTTAAAACAGAAATCCAATTTTTGCAAAGTCTGGAAACTACAGGGACCAAAGTGCATCGTTTTCAAAACTATAGGTACTAAACTGTAATTTTCCAGGGGGTCGCCGGAAAACAGTCGGGGATGGCCGGAGAACACGTTCCAGGGATGCTCAGGCCACCATCACCTCCAGATCACATCTACACAACACCAGGAACACAACCATGCAATCCATTCATCCTAACAATCCCTGAGTTGGCCGGAATTTGGCCGTGAAATTTTCCAGTTTCCGGCGAACATCGGGAAACTTCAAAACACAACTCCCTTCTCTACAGGCCTAGTTGGTTCATGAAACTTATACGACTGGATTGCAAATTTCACAGAGAACACAACCCACTATCACACAACATCAATCTATCACAGAATAAGAAACCCCCAAATTTCAATTAAGAACATTCATACGGGTTATAAACCCTAATTTTAAAATTCAAAAATCAAACTCAAATTTGAACATGTTATTGAACTCCAAATCAGACGTATGACATATGAAAATCATCAGGAAAACAAGCTCTACAACATGCAATCATCAAATCATACAAACAATCATCCGAACAAAAATTCATATTTTTAATAAAATAAATTCGAAAATAAATAAATTTTTAGAAAAATAACCTTGATTTCTGCAGGTATATGGATTACAGAATCTGGTAGAGCTCTTCAAGACCTTCAGATTGGTTACTCGAGCTTTCCAAACCGAATTCAATAACACCTCCAAATGCTTGTTTGATTCTTAGAACAGTTTTAGGAAATTAGGGTTTTTCTCTGAAAATTATATAATTATCTGTCTGCAAATGATTTTGATACGAAATAAAATACGGTAAAAGACTATTTATAATTACGGAAAATTAGTATCCCGTTGGATCATTCCGGATATAAAACGGTATGTTTATTTGTAAAAACTGATCCAAACGGTATCGGTTTTCGGGATAATTATCCAAATCAGTACAATTTGTACTGCGGTCTTGGTCTCAGCGCCTGGTTACACGTATTACGAAGTGATAATTGTGATAGTTTAATAAAAACTCCCGTTTATCGAAAATACGGGTTTTATTGATTTACCGAAACGAATATTGTATCGAAAATGTTGCGCCGGGACCCGCGCAGGACAAACCGTACGCCGGATCGAAAAAGTCGAAACATGGAATATGCTCGGAATATTACAATTAGGTTAGGAAGGAGTTCTCAAAAGAGTTTCGGGTTCCAAAAACGTAACAACGGTTGACGTCGGTTGGTTCCCGTTTTTATAAAATAGATTTTAATTACCCGGAAAAAGATTTTAGAAATTTCATATGATTCTTATAAATACATAAACCAACATAAAAATAATTAGGATGATATGACAATTATCTATATTTTATTTTGGACATATAAAAATTAAAATACTCCATTAATATTATTTTTGAATATTCAAGTACAGATAACACTTAACAATTAGCTCACAGAATAGATACTAAACACACATAATAATTATATAATAGCAAAATAATTACACGATATATCCCGGGTATTACATCCTTCCCCCCTTTAAAAGGATTTTGTCCTCAGAATCTCTAAGAAAACAAATGAGGGTACTTTTCTCTCATATCACTTTCTAACTCCCAGGTTGACTCTTCAACCTTTGGGTTTCTCCACAATACTCTTACTAACTTTACCACTTTATTTCTCAATACTTTCTCTCTTTCCTCTAGAATCTCTATCGGACTCTCTACATATGATAAATCTGCTTGAAGTTCTATTGGCTCATATTCTATTACATGCCTGGAGTCTGGATTATATTTCTTAAGCATTGATATGTGAAAAACATTGTGAATGTGCTCCATGTGCGGAGGTAACGCCAACTCATAAGCTACTTTGCTAATACGCTTTAGGATTTCAAAAGGTCCGACATATCTTGGGTTTAGCTTCCCTTTTTTCCCAAACCTCGTTAGTCCTTTCCACGGTGATACTTTCAATAATACCAAGCTTCCTTCTTCAAATTCCATATCTTTTCTTGACTGGTCTGCATATTTCCTCTGACGATCTTGTGCGGCTATTAATCTTTTCTGGATAATTTCAACAACTTCCTTTGTCTGCTGCACCAATTTGGGTCCGAGTATTTTGCGTTCTCCTACTTCGTCCCAATATACTGGAGATCTACATTTGCGTCCATAAAGGGCTTTATAAGGTGGCATCCCAATGCTGGCGTGATAACTGTTGTTATAGGCAAACTCTACCAGGGGTAAATGCTCGTCCCAACTTCCTTTGAAATTAATAGCACAAACACGTAGCATGTCCTCGATTGTCTGGATCGTTCTTTCACTTTGGCCATCCGTTTGGGGGTGATAGGCCGTACTCATATTCAATCTTGTTCCCAAACATTCTTGAAAACTCTTCCAAAATCTTGAATTAAATCTTGGATCTCGATCAGATACAATAGACACTGGAACTCCATGACGAACTACGATCTCTTTCAAGTACATATGAACTAACTTGTCGAGCGAAAATCGTTCATTTATAGGCAGAAAATGAGCTGACTTGGTAAGTCTATCTACTATAACCCAAATGGTATCATGATTAGCCCTTGTCCTTGGTAATCTAACTATGAAATCCATGGTAATATGTTCCCACTTCCACTCTGGAATCTCCAATGGCTGTAGCAATCCGCTTGGTCTCTGATGCTCTGGTTTAACTCTCTGACATGTATAGCATTTACTAACCCATTCCACAATTTCCCTCTTTATATTTGGCCACCAATAATTCTTCTTTAAATCTCTGTACATTTTGGTACTCCCTGGATGGATGGAATATCTTGAACTATGTGCCTCTTGTAAAATTTCATTTTTCAGCTCCGTTACTGGTGGAATCCAAATTCTTGAAGAAAACCTAAGAATACCTTGATCATCTTGTTGCGTGCATAATTCCTCACCTACCAAACTATTTATATCTTGATCCATTACCTCTTTCTGGCATTTCTTTATTTTCTCCAATAACTTCGGTTGGAAAATCATACCGTACACTTTTGCTTCCTCAGGCTTGCAAATTCTAATCTCCAATTCCAATTTTTTTGAAATTCTTTATATATCTCTTCAGGTACGGATAACACATTTAACCTTTCCTTCCGACTTAACGCATCTGCTACAACGTTCTCCTTACTGGGATGATAATTAATCGAGCAATCATAATCCTTGATCAATTCTAACCATCTCCTTTGTCTCATATTAAATTCCTTCTGGGTAAATATATATTTCAAACTTTTGTGATCCGTGAAAATCTCACACTTTTCTCCATACAAATAATATCTCCAAATCTTCAAAGCGAAAACTATAGCTGCTAACTCCAAATCATGAGTAGGGTACTTCTATTCGTGTGGCTTCAATTGCCTTGACGCATATGCAATCACCTTCTCGTGCTGCATAAGAACACATCCTAATCCTTTGTAAGAAGCATCGCTATAAATTACGAAATTCCCTTGATCATTTGGAAGTGACAAAATAGGTGATGTGATTAATCTCCGCTTCAACTCCTGAAAACTTTCTTCGCACTTGTCATTCCATATAAACTTTTCATTCTTTCGTGTAAGCTTTGTCAATGGTGTTGCAATTCTTGAGAAATTCTGAACGAATCGTCGATAATATCCTGCCAATCCCAAGAAACTTCTTACCTCAGTGGGTGTTCTCGGTCTTTCCCAATTCATAATTGCCTCGATCTTTGCCGGGTCCACTTTGATCCCTTCATTACTGACTATGTGTCCTAAGAACTGAACTTCCTGTAGCCAAAACTCACACTTCGACAATTTAGCATATAACTTCTTTTTCCTTAAAATCTCCAAAGCTGTCCTTAAATGTTCCGCATGATCCTCCTCTGTCTTTGAATAGATCAAAATATCGTCTATAAATACTATAACGAACTTGTCCAAATATTCCTTGGCATTGGTCAATCCAAAAGACATCACTAGAAATTCATAATGCCCATACCTTGTTCTGAAAGCTGTCTTTGGTATATCTTCTGGTTTGATCTTCAGTTGATGATATCCCGATCTTAAATCGATTTTGGAGAAATACTTGGCTCCCTTCAATTGGTCAAACAAATCATCAATTCTGGGTAACGGATACTTATTCTTGATTGTCAACTTTTTGAGCTCCCTATAGTCGATGCACAGTCTCATGCTTCCATCTTTTTTCTTAACAAATAATATCGGGGCTCCCCACGGGGATACGCTGGGTCTGATTACTCCTTTATCTAACAATTCCTGCAATTGCTTTGCTAGCTCTTTCATCTCAACAGGCGCCATTCTGTACGGGGCCTTGGATACTGGTTCGGTTCCAGGTGCTAAGTCGATTGCAAATTCAATTTCTCTATCTGGAGGAAGTCCTGGTAACTCGTCGGGAAACACGTCTGGAAATTCCTTCACAACTGGAATATCTTCAAGTTTTGCTGGCTCCAGACTTCTGTCGATCACATATGCTACGAAATGCTCACATCCTTGTCGTAGTAACTTCTTGGCTTAAATCATCGTTAAGAACTTTTTTACCTGCTTTTGTCCCTTGAATGTTACTATTCTTTCATCTAGCGTTTTCACCATTACTTTCTTATTTTGACAATCTATCTGAGCATCATGCTTAGGTAACCAATCCATCCCTAATATAACGTCAAATTCTCCTAACTTAAACGGTATCAAATTTACACAAAACTTACTACCAGAAATCTCAATCTCACAATTCCCACAAACTTGGTTAACAGTAACACATTCTTGATTTGCTAATTCCACAATCATTATTTCATTTAAATACCCAACTGAACAATTTAACTTACTAACAAAATCTTGTGAAACAAATGATCGAGTTGCTCCCGAATCCATTAACACTTTGGCATATAAAGAATTCACATTAAGTGTACCTGTCATGACATCCGTATCCTGGATTGCATCCTTCACCGACATGTCAAAAACTCTTGCCCTCGGAGTCTCATTCACTGTTGGGGTAGATCCCATAATCCTTAATACATTACTGACTGGGGCTGATGTCTTGCAATCCCTGGCCATATGTCCTGGCTTCCCACATTTAAAGCATGTAAATCCAATGGCTGGAACCTTCACTTCTGGATTCCGGATAGGCTGATCCTTATTTGCTGGCTCTCTTGCTGGCTGATTTCGGCACTCCCTTGAGTAGTGCCCTTTCTGGTTGCATTTAAAACATACCATATTCAACTTATTACAAACTCCTCCATGCTTCTTTCCACATACTTGACAATCTGGAAAAGTTAATCTCAATTGATTCGGCTGATTCACATTAGCTGGACGATTGCCCAGGCCTCCGTCTCCTGTATTTTGTCTCCTGAAATTAAAATTTCTCCCTGGCTGAAACTTGCCCTTCTTAAAATTTGGAAACTTCCCTGTTTGTGACTGATCCTCACTTCCCTCAACTTTCCTTTTCTTGCTTTCCTTTTCTTTCTGGAACATCTCACTCTCTGTCTCTGCGATCATAGCTTTCTGTACAACCCCGGCATAGGTATCCAATTCAAAAATAGCTTCCTTCCCTCTGATCCATGGCTTCAAGCCTTGCTAGAATCTCTTAGCTTTCTTTCTATCAGTATCAACATACGACGGCACATACCTTGACAATTCCTAAAAACTTCCCCTCATAATTTGTTACCGACATGTTCCCTTGCTTTAATTCTAAAAACTTCAGCTCCATTTGATCCTGAACAAACTGAGGAAAATACTTTTCTAAAAACAATTCCTTAAACCTTTCCCAAGTAATAACATATGTGCTTTCCAATGTCTTCACCATCTCCCACCAATAGGTGGCCTCATTCTTCAGATAGTAACTTGCAAATTCAACCTTCTGCTCCTCTTTCACTTTTACCAAGGCAAATGCCTTCTCTATTTCCTTTAACCACACATTTGCTTCAATTGGCTCTAAGGAACCCTTGAATTCTGGTGGGTTTACTGCCTGAAAAGTTTTAAAAGTTACCTGGGGATTGGTCTGTCTCTGCTGTTGTTGTGCCAGGTGAACTGTTTGTTGGGCCAAGATTTGAAGAATCTGGGCTATTGCTGGGTCCATGGGTCCTGGGTTCACATTCTGGTTTGTATCATCTTGGTTGTTATTGTTGTTGTTGTTGGTTTCTTCATTCTGGGTGTTGGTGCGGGTATTTCTTCTGGGAGGCATTTTCTGTAAAGAATCAATCAATTTATTTAGCTTTTGAATCAAATCTTTGTATAAAAGAAAAGTTTTGTAAAACAGGAATATCTCTTCTTTTTTTTTTGAAAAAAGTTATAACTAAGTAAATTGCATGCTTCTTTACAGAATATAAACAGTTATGGAAAACAGGGTACATGGTATCACAGGGTATACTGGTGCAATAAATAAGGTAAAGTAAAATAGGTGCAATAAAGTAAATGACAATGTTGGAAAGGAAAAAAAAAGGTACTTGTATATAGATCAAAAGTTTTAGGTAGTACAAGCGTAAAGACGCTTCGAAAATAAAAGCAAAAAGGGTACAACAACCTACTCACTAGTCAGCATCGCTAGTTTATAAATACAACTCAAAAGTCTACTGATACACACTACACACTACAGTACATACTACATAATCATAACAACACTACTCAGCATCTCCATCTCTGAATCTCTGGCTCATGGCAAATCTGGACCTCCTATCTCCTCAAGCTCCTCTAGAACCCACTTAGCCCACTCTACTAGGAAATCAGGGGTGATGTCCTCATGTGTAGCCTCAGCAATCCTCACAGCAGCTGCTCTACGAAACGCCTGGAGCCTCTCCCTAAGCCGCCTCTCACCACTCCTCATTTCTCTGGTACGCATGATATGCAATAACTCCTGGATCTGACCCTGTAGGAATCGCTGCTCCATAAGGCAAGCCTCAAACTGATGATATGGGACAGGATAGGAAGAGAACTGGAAAGGTACTCATGTGACTGAATGACTAGTAAAGCCTGAATCAGCAGGTGGGGGTCCTCTAACAGGTGGCCTCATGCCTGGAGGTGGAATAACCTGCAATGGTACGGGCTGCAACACCGGTGGAGATAGAATAGCTAATGCTGGTGGAATAACAGGACGTGGATCTGATGCTGGTGCTCCAACTGAAGGCTCTGAGTGATCAGCTGATACGGGAATAAAAGAGTCGGCCATCTCTGCTATCTGAAATCATATCGTAATATAAGAATCTCGTACCACGACGCAAACTATACTAATACCGGTTATACCATAACACTCAACCTCTCGACTTTCTATCATCCTATACCTTACTTCTAATCCTATCCCTCTACCCATTCCCGTCAACCTAGGCTTGTGTTAGTGACTTATAACCTGTAGCTCTGATACCAAACCTGTGGCGCCCTCCAAACCCGGGTCAGAAGTTTGGGGTCCACAAACATACCTTAATTATAACCTGCTTATAACAATAATAAAGATAATAATAATATATGCAGTGACCCTACTTACCAACCACCACGGACCGCAACAGGTTAAAGTATGCACACAAGCCAAACACACTAATATATTACAAACCGTTCAAATCCCAACTATTTCAAACTCAAACTAAGTATTAAACATTATTACAAACTTAAATTATCCCAAAAGAAGCCTACTAGCTCAGCTTTCTCAACCTGAACCCCTAGCTCTCGCGCTGGACTGGGGATCCTTGCTACCAACTGGTTCCTTTTTAACGGGAAAGAATATAAACAACATCGCACAAATGAGCTAACTAGCTCAGCAAGTCACAATGACAAAACTGAGAATAATGATCATCAGGTGAATATGATTATGATATAAAGTGAACAATGGATTATGATTTAGAATTAGATATTATACTTTTAATTTAAAAACCAAGGTTAGACTGCTGATCAGTCACGCACTAACCCCGAGCAAGGCACACAGCATTGCTCTAACTACTGGATCCAAGGCACACATTGGCCTAACTTGACCATTATATGGTCTGACCACGAATCTGGCCCACAATTTTATAAAAACAATCCAATTCTAACATAATAACAGAATATGCAATAATAAACAATAACCGAAATCATTAACAACAATAAATGTTTAACAATGAAAGGGTTTCAATCCTTGTAAGGATCAATAAGGCAATTTAAAAGCTTGGATGCTGGTAATGAAAGAATTGGATAACAAAGGAATCAACATTTCAGGGTTTCAAAGATTTGGGCTTTCAAAGCATAGGATACAATGATTGAATGTACAAGTAATTCAGTTCAGTGTTTCGGATTTTGTTTACATGTATTTGTGGAGTAATATCGTATACTTGAGATTTGTGTTTAGGTATACAACAATCAATGGTGTAGAAAGAATAAGGTTTATGGCCCAAGAACAATAACTGGAATCAGAGTTTAGGTTTCAGTGCTTCAAAGCACTTGCAATATCAATCTGACTATCAAATACTACAATATCTCGAGAAAGTTCTGAACACTTGCCTGATATTAGCTTACTACACTGCACTCGTTTCCAATCACAAGCTTTTTACTCCTCAACTATCTGTTTCCCTTTCCTACGTCTTGCCTCTTCTGCTCACATATCATAAGCATCTATCAATAATTTACTCATGGAATTCTATTCAACACATACTTCTATCTACCCTTCATTTTACCCAAATCCGATTAACGGATTGAAAGTTATGCAATAATCAAGTAAACACTGAATATATAGACCGATAGTCAATTAACAAGTCACATATAGCACATAATACATCACTTACTCAATGATATATTATTTATAAAGAAGTCTCGGGTCATAAATAGGCTTTCTGGTATTTAAAATGATTTTTAAAACATTTTTTCGGAATTAAAACGGGTCGTTGGATCAATTTCGGGTTAATAAACAGGGTTCGGTTGTCCAATTATGGCTCCGAAATAATTTTAGAATAATTATCGAGCCTTAGAAATAATTTAGAATAATATTTTAAAGCTCGAAACTATTTTTCAGAATTTTTAAATAATTTTTAAATATTTAAATCTAATTAAAATCAATTAATAATTAATTAAATTAATTAATCAATTAATTTTCGAATTAATTGACCAATTAATCAATTAGAAATTAACTGAAATTAATTAACTAATTAATTTAGATTTATTTGGAATTAAAAATAACTTTCAGAATTACGGAAAATTAGTATCCCGTTTGATAATTCCGGATATAAAACGGTACGTTTATTTGTAAAAACTGATCCAAACGGTATCGGTTTTCGGGATAATTATCCAAATCAGTACAATTTGTACTGCGGTCTTGGTCTCAGCGCCTGGTTACACGTATTATGAAGTGATAATTGTGATAGTTTAATAAAAACTCCCGTTTATCAAAAATACGGGTTTTATTGATTTACCGAAACGAATATTGTATCGAAAATGTTGCGCCGGGACCCGCGCAGGACAAACCGTACGCCGGATCGAAAAAGTCGAAACATGGAATATGCTCGGAATATTACAATTAGGTTAGGAAGGAGTTCTCAAAAGAGTTTCGGGTTCCAAAAACGTAACAACGGTTGACGTCGGTTGGTTTCCGTTTTTATAAAATAGATTTTAATTACCCGGAAAAAGATTTTAGAAATTTCATATGATTCTTATAAATACATAAACCAACATAAAAATAATTAGGAAGATATGACAATTATCTATATTTTATTTTGGACATATAAAAATTAAAATACTCCATTAATATTATTTTTGAATATTCAAGTACAGATAACACTTAACAATTAGCTCACAGAATAGATACTAAACACACATAATAATTATATAATAGCAAAATAATTACACGATATATCCCGGGTATTACATCCTTCCCCCCTTTAAAAGGATTTTGTCCTCAGAATCTCTAAGAAAATAAATGAGGGTACTTTTCTCTCATATCACTTTCTAACTCCCAGGTTGACTCTTCAACCTTTGGGTTTCTCCACAATACTCTTACTAACTTTACCACTTTATTTCTCAATACTTTCTCTCTTTCCTCTAGAATCTCTATCGGACTCTCTACATATGATAAATCTGCTTGAAGTTCTATTGGCTCATATTCTATTACATGCCCGGAGTCTGGATTATATTTCTTAAGCATTGATATGTGAAAAACATTGTGAATGTGCTCCATGTGCGGAGGTAACGCCAACTCGTAAGCTACTTTGCTAATACGCTTTAGGATTTCAAAAGGTCCGACATATCTTGGGTTTAGCTTCCCTTTTTTCCCAAACCTCGTTAGTCCTTTCCACGGTGATACTTTCAATAATACCAAGCTTCCTTCTTCAAATTCCATATCTTTTCTTGACTGGTCTGCATATTTCCTCTGACGATCTTGTGCGGCTATTAATCTTTTCTGGATAATTTCAACAACTTCCTTTGTCTGCTGCACCAATTTGGGTCCGAGTATTTTGCGTTCTCCTACTTCGTCCCAATATACTGGAGATCTACATTTGCGTCCATAAAGGGCTTCATAAGGTGGCATCCCAATGCTGGCGTGATAACTGTTGTTATAGGCAAACTCTACCAGGGGTAAATGCTCGTCCCAACTTCCTTTGAAATCAATAGCACAAACACGTAGCATGTCCTCGATTGTCTGGATCGTTCTTTCACTTTGGCCATCCGTTTGGGGGTGATAGGCCGTACTCATATTCAATCTTGTTCCCAAACATTCTTGAAAACTCTTCCAAAATCTTGAATTAAATCTTGGATCTCGATCAGATACAATAGACACTGGAACTCCATGACGAACTACGATCTCTTTCAAGTACATATGAACTAACTTGTCGAGCGAAAATCATTCATTTATAGGCAGAAAATGAGCTGACTTGGTAAGTCTATCTACTATAACCCAAATGGCATCATGATTAGCCCTTGTCCTTGGTAATCCAACTATGAAATCCATGGTAATATGTTCCCACTTCCACTCTGGAATCTCCAATGGCTGTAGCAATCCGCTTGGTCTCTGATGCTCTGCTTTAACTCTCTGACATGTATAGCATTTACTAACCCATTCCGTAATTTCCCTCTTTATATCTGGCCACCAATAATTCTTCTTTAAATCTCTGTACATTTTGGTACTCCCTGGATGGATGGAATATCTTGAACTATGTGCCTCTTGTAAAATTTCATTTTCAGCTCCTTTACTGGTGGAATCCAAATTCTTGAAGAAAACCTAAGAATACCTTGATCATCTTGTTGCGTGCATAATTCCTCACCTACCAAACTATTTATATCTTGATCCATTACCTCTTTCTGGCATTTCTTTATTTTCTCCCTTAACTCCGGTTGGAAAATCATACCGTACACTTTTGCTTCCTCAGGCTTGCAAATTCTAATCTCCAATTCTAATTTTTTTGAAATTCTTTATATATCTCTTCAGGTACGGATAACACATTTAACCTTTCCTTCCGACTTAACGCATCTGCTACAACGTTCTCCTTACCGGGATGATAATTAATCGAGCAATCATAATCCTTGATCAATTCTAACCATCTCCTTTGTCTCATATTAAGTTCCTTCTGGGTAAATATATATTTCAAACTTTTGTGATCCGTGAAAATCTCACACTTTTCTCCATACAAATAATGTCTCCAAATCTTCAAAGCGAAAACTATAGATACTAAATACACATAATAATTATATAATAGCAAAATAATTACACAATATATCCCGGGTATTACACTATTGGCTCGTCATTTGGCACAATAGGCTCTCCATGTATATTCCTTTAGGGGTCCACCACCCTTATATCTTCAAATACCACAGAGGGCTTTGATGATTGAGTTTTAGCTTGAGTGGATTCCTTAGGAAATTGATCTTCCAATTCCTTGTCAACAACATCCAATTTCCTTTTTGTTCTTCTAGCCAGTTCTTTCTTTCTTGGGGATTTCTTCTGTTCTTCAATCTTCTTCTTTGATTCAGCAGCTTGAGATGGTTGACAGGGAATTTGTTGAGAAGAATTCACAGCCTGTAGCTTGGCCAAGATAGCAAACTGTTCTTTCTTTTGTTTAGACGTATTTGCATCTAGAGCAGCTTGCCTCTTTTCCTGCTTCAATCTGGCTTTTTCTTCTTTCTTTGCATGAGCAAATTGTGGATGTCCAGCTACCACACAAATTTCCTTTCCATTTCTGAATATCTTTGCAATTCTCTTTCTTGAGGCTGAATCAGCTGGATCTTTGTAGAAGACAATAGTTCTTGACAGAAGCTTCTTTTCATCAGGCTTGGGTGTCTCATACACAGTATCCATAGGGTTCTTCAAAGATGACTTTGGATAGTTTGCCCTTGGTTTATGAATTATCTCAGCCTTTGTAGTCTTGAAGCAGGAAGATTGTCCTTTCTCCAGATAGTTCATGCTCATCTCATTCACACTGATTGGCTTAACATGAGAGTGATGGATGGCTGACTGAACTGGTTCCTTGACTAATTCAGACTTTTTCTATATTTCCTCATCAATCTTTTTCCAGTTGATCAGAGTCAACTTTCCTTTATCAGCATCTTTCAAATTGTCTGATGCTGCATTGATAAGATCTATACCATCTGCAACTGGTGGCTTGGAGATAGTAATTGAAGGTACAATTACTTTGCTAATTTGAACTAGAAGTTTCTCCCCCTCAGTTGGTCCTTTCTCCCCCTTACTTGATTCTCTTTCCCCCTTTTTGTTATCATCAAATGGAGGAGTTAGGCCTTGTGCTTTAGCCAGTTGCATAAGAAGATTTGTCTGAGTCTGTTGATTTTGAAGAAGTAGAGCCACTGAATTCTCAATAACTTGAACTATGTTCTCCAGCTTGGCTATCTTCTTGTCAGAATTTGATTATCTCCTTAATCTTAGTAATAGATCTTGCATGGTACCATATGGCATTACTGAATCCAGCTTCTCAGAGTTATAGGTCTTCAAGTCAGCTATATCCCTTTTCAATTCATCCACATTGAGATTTTGTCTTAAGTGTTGGATCTTCATTAGATGTAGAGAGTCCAGGTGAGCTTGAAGAACAGCCTTGGTACCAGCATCTGAAGTTTCCTGAAGAGCCTGTTGAATAGCTATTACTTGCTTGACCAAGGACACCTCAAATTGTCATGGTGTAGATTCCTTTTCCCATGCCCATTCAGGTAAACTTAACACAGAACTTGGGCCTTCAGCTCCCCCTAAGTTCATGCTTCCATCCAAAGAACCAGAGTCATCATCATCAGAATTTACTCTAAATTCTTCAGATGGCTCCCCAGCTTGAGAAGGCATCCTGTTAACAGCAGCTTTATCTCTTTGAAGAGATTCTGTGGTGTGCACTAAATTCAAAGTCTGCTCTGCCTCCACATTGCCCTGAGCAGCCAACAATTGATAGGCTAAAACAGGGTGAGTAAAAGTGTCAGCATCCAAGGAAATGTTATCAATTACATCTTTGTAATGTTGCTGAAATTGTCTTTCCCTTTCAGCATCATCCACAATCATTGACTCACTAGCAATGGTTGGTTCCATCCTTATTTCTCCTGTACCTGCCTTTCTCTCATATTCTCTCTTTTGTTGCATTAGGGTCTCACCCTGGCTCCCCACCCTCACACCCTCACCTTCACCTACTAAGGTGGGACTCCTCTCACTCACTTTTGCCAATCCTGAATGAATGGATTGCTGAGATTCACTCTTTTCCTCTCCTTTTTCCTGGGAGCAACCCAGCCTCTCACTCAATGCACTCTGCTTTCTCAGTCCTAAGAGTGATTATATTACCACTAAGTCTTCTGCACTTGAAATTATTGAAGTTTGAAGTTGTGCAGAGATACTCGACGGATAAGTGATATCCGTCGGGTGAGTGGTAAAGCTATCCGACGGGATAACTGCTGTTAAGCTTATCCGTCGGGATACAATCACTACTCAACGGATGAGCAATATCTATCGAGAGAGTAGAAGTGAATGAGGTGGGAAGAGAAACTATTGTAGACTCTGTGTTGATTGAAGTTATTTGAGGCACAGATGTCACAATAGAATCTGAAAGAATTGGCAAGTGAGCCAACAAATCATCTAAAAGATGATGCTCACTTGCACTAGATTTTGGCTTCCCCAACAGAGTTAAAGAAGGGGAATCAGGAATTGAAGTGTTTATCATGTCCACTTCCAGTGAGTTAGTTGGTGAGTATGGTGTTTCAGTGGCTTTTATAATGAGAGATTTTGGCTGTGACTCCACATTTATTGGAGCCACATCAATCTGAATTTGAGAAGGTGCAGGGACTGTGTCTTTAGCACCAGTTTGCACTAAGTGTGTTCCCTGTGCATCCCCAGTTGTTTTGGATTTCTTCTTTCTAGTGTAAGTTTGGGGTGAGCTTGTGTCCCTAACCCTCTTGGCATGTGCTCTTGGATGAGAGCTTTGTTCAATAACTACATCCTTTTGGGAGGATGCAGCTAGAAGAGAGCTTTTGTCCTTTTTAAGCACTGCAGTTTGTTGGGAAACTGCAGTGTGGCTAGGCTGGGATTCACTCAACTCTCCAACCTTATCCTTGGGGTTTCTTTGATGTTCACCCCTTCCCTCACCTATCTTACCCTCCTTCACACTCCCCTCTTTGGCTTTGGTAGATTTTTCAACTGGTACCTTTTGAGAGATACCAGAGAGGGTTTTCTTTGATTTGGATTTAGAAATTGCAGTTGTTTTGGCAGCTTTGGTAGGCAACTGTTTGGTCATTGTCACAGTTGCCATAGTTACGTCTGAAGTCAAAGAAATAGAGGAGATTGGAATAGTTGAGGGTATGGATGAACTTACCTCACTTACCTGAGGTGTCAGCATTACAGGAAAATAGAACTTTGGCACATCCCTGTGATGGTTGGCTCTGTTCAAGTCTGCAATGATTCTTCTC
Source organism: Apium graveolens (assembly GCF_009905375.1). Classification (NCBI taxonomy): domain Eukaryota; kingdom Viridiplantae; phylum Streptophyta; class Magnoliopsida; order Apiales; family Apiaceae; genus Apium; species Apium graveolens. Next base: position 24,970,698 of record NC_133653.1, read on the forward strand.
TCTTGAACCCAACAAGTCAATTTGTTGTCTGGGTTCTCAAGTACAATCTCTTGACAAAGATGGTTAGCCAAAAGCATAAAAAATCTAGCATAGTAAATATTCTTTCCTCTTTTGGCTAAGTCGCCTAGTTTAAAACCTAACTCATACACCACAAGGTCACTGAAATTGTAAAATTTGTCTGTAACTAGCATGTATAGCATGTTAAGCATGGAAATGTTCTGATTTTTCCAGAAAAGACTTTAGTTACAACATCACACAAATAACTCAATTCCTTCCTAAGACCTAGCCTTCTAATCTCACTTAGCTTATTAGTAGGAAGTACATAATGCATGGAATTAAGCATATTGATCAAATCAGTGTCAGTGTATGGTGAAGTTACATTATCATCAGGAATCTTGAAACATGCTTTTATCACATCACTATTGATACAAAATTCATTACCTTTGATGGTCAGAGTGATGGTTTTGTCAGTAGAGTTGTATATTGCTGTTGTCCACATCTCTTCAACAACTTCACAATAAATTGTGGGTGATTCCAGCATGGCAAAACTTAAACTTGCAGTTCTTCACGAAGTCCATCATCTTGTGATAGTCCTCTGATTGCTGAATACCCTTATTGACCAAAGCAGTGAAGTTGTTCTTCTCATAGATGAACCCAGTCTGTGACATGATCTTTACTACGGGTGCCATTGTTAGAGAAGAAAAGCTTGAAGAGAAAGAGGATTTGTGCTTGAGAAAGAATGAAATAAACACATTTGAATTTGAGAATGATAAAAGAAAATGATTAGAATGAAATAAGCTTTTATACTTTGCACAAAAAACAACGGATAAAAATAATAAAGAGAAGTAAATTATCCAATAGAAATTGCCTAAATTAGCCGTTTTAAAATAAACTATAAAAATTCCACTCATTATCTGTCGTGTAATGCTTACAAACTGTAAGTATACTCGATGGATAATGTTCAGGGAATTAACGGTTAAGATTTAGATACTTCGACGGATGAGGATAAACTGTTATCCGTCGAGTTTTAAAGGATTCCAGAAAAATAATTGATTTTATTATTTACAATTTGTATATCGACGGATGACTCAACCCGATGGATAATGGTCATCCGTCGAGATGCAAATTTTGACTTAGCCAAAATTTCATTCAAGACTAAAAATCAGCTAAATTTCTGGCTACTTTTCAACTTGCAAAATAATTTAGAGAAATTCAAGAGTAATTAAGCATACCTAACTCACTTACCAACCTAGAGAAGGTGGATTCATCCAGTGGCTTGGTAAAAAATATCTGCAAGTTGCTTCTCACTTGGAACAAAATGTAACTCTACAGTACCATTCATTACATGTTCCCTTATGAAATGGTACTTGATGTCTATGTGCTTTGTCCTTGAATGTTGCACTGGATTCTCAGTGATGGCAATTGCACTTGTGTTGTCACAGAAAATAGGAATCCTTTCAACTTGCAAACCATAGTCTAGCAATTGATTTTTCATCCATAAAATCTGTGCACAGCAACTGCCAGCAGCAATATATTCAGCTTCAGCTGTAGAAGTAGAAACTGAATTTTGCTTTTTACTGAACCAGGACACAAGCTTGTCTCCTAAAAATTGACAGGTTCCTGTTGTGCTCTTTCTATCAATTCTGCAACCTGCATAATCTGCATCTGAATAACCAGTTAGATCAAAACCAGAATCTCTAGGATACCAAATGCCAAGTTTTGGTGTTCCTTTGAGATATCTGAAAATTCTCTTAATAGCTATCAAGTGATACTCTCTAGGATCAGCCTGAAATCTAGCACACAAACATGTAGCAAACATTATATCTGGCCTACTAGCTGTTAAGTATAGAAGTGAGCCAACCATGCCTCTATAGCTTGAAATATCCACAGACTTTTCAGTAGTGTTTAGTTCAAGCTTAGTTGCAGTAGCCATGGGAGTTTTTGCAGATGTGCAATCCATTAGATCAAACTTCTTTAAAAGATCAAAAATATATTTAGTTTGACTAATGAATATTCCATCACTCACTTGCTTAACTTGTAAACCAAGAAAGTAAGTTAGTTCTCACATCATACTCATTTCATACTTACTTTGCATCACTTTGGCAAACTTTTTACAAAGTTTCTCATCTGTAGATCCAAAAATAATATCATCTACATAAATTTGAACAAGTATGCTAGGGCCATTAACATTTCTGAAAAATAAAGTTTTATCAACAGTACCTCTTGTGAAGTAATTTTCCAAAAGGAACTTTGATAAAGTGTCATACCAGGCTCTAGGTGCTTGCTTCAGTCCATAAAGTGCTTTCAGTAGATAATAGACATATTCTGGAAAATTTGGATCTTCAAAGCCAGGAGGTTGACTAACATACACTTCTTCCTCCAAATCTCCATTCAGAAAGGCACTTTTGACATCCATTTGATAGACCTTGAAATTGGCATGGGCTGCATAGGCTAAGAAGATTCTGATGGCTTCAAGTCTTGCAACAGGAGCAAATGTTTCATCAAAATCTATTCCTTCTTGCTGGCAATAGCCTTTAGCAACCAATCTTGCTTTATTCCTTACTACTATGCCATTTTCATCCATCTTATTTCTGAATACCCATTTGGTGTCTATTGGATTCTTTCCTTTAGGCTTGGGTACCAGCTTCCATACTTTATTTCTTTCAAATTGGTTTAGCTCCTCCTGCATAGCTAAAATCCAATCAGGATCTAACAAGGCTTCTTCTACCTTCTTTGGTTCTTCCTTAGACAGGAAGCTGCTGTATAGACATTCTTCTTGAGTTGCTCTCCTGGTTTGAACTCTAGAAGAAACATCACCAATAATCAGTTCAAAGGGGTGATCTTTTGTCCATTTCCTTGGTTGAGGTAGATTAGCCCTAGATGAAGAGACCTCAATATTGTCTTGATGTGTGATTGAGTTTTGATTGCTAGAAACTCCCCCTGAGTTTGTGGATCTTTGATTTGAGATAGGGGTACTTTCTATGGGTGATCTACCTTGACTTCCTGCTCCTTTTGATAACCCGACGGATGGTGAATTTTGAGTACCGACGGATGAGGCGGGTTGTCTTCCGACGGATAATACAGATTGCCTTCCGACGGATGAAGTATTATGTAACTCGACGGATGTTGAGTTTTGTGCTTCATTTATGGTAGATTTGTCTGCATTATCCTTAGACACTGTTTCTTGATCACTCTCATCATCACTTTCATCACTGACCATCTCAACATTGTCGAATTTGAGGCTCTCATGGTAATCTCCATCTTTTAGTCCTTCAATCTTTTTATCATCAAACACAACATGTATAGATTCAACAACAATGTTGGTTCTTAGATTGTAGACTCTATATGCTTTACCAACAGCATATCCAACAAAAATTCCTTCATCTGCTTTAGCATCAAACTTCCCATTTTGATCAGTTTGATTTCTCGGAATATAGCATTTACAGCCAAAGACATGAAGAAAGTTTAGAGTTGGCTTCTTGTTCTTGAACAATTAATAAGGTGTCACGCATCTTGCTTGATTAATCAGAGAGATGTTCTGAGTGTAGCATGCAGTGTTTACAGCTTCATCCCAGAAATATGTTGGTAATTTTGATTCTTCAAGCATTGTCCTTGCAGCTTCAATAAGAGATCTATTCTTTCTTTCCACTACTCCATTCTGTTGTGGAGTCCTTGCTGCTGAAAACTCATGCAAGATCCCATTTTCCTCACAAAATGCTCTCATGACATAGTTCTTGAACTCAGTTCCATTGTCACTCCTGATTCTTCTAACTTTGAAATCAGGATGATTGTTAACTTGCCTTATGTGATTGATGATGATTTCACTAACTTCATCTTTAGACTTTAGGAAAAATGTCCAAGAGAACTTTGAGAAATCATCTACAATTACTAGGAAAAATCTTTTCTTAGAAATTGACAATACATTGACTGGTCCAAACAAATCCATGTGAAGCAGTTGCAGAGGCTCTTCAATTACTGAATCAAGTTTCTTCCTGAATGATGCTTTAATCTGCTTCCCTTTTTGGAAGGCATCACACAGTCCATCCTTTGTAAACTCCACTAGAGGAATGCCTCTAACTAGCTCTTTCCTTACCAGCTCATTTATAATCTTGAAGTTTAAATGGGATAGCTTCTTGTGCCATAGCCAACTTTCATCTTGACTTGTTTTGCTGAGAAGACAAGTTACAGATTCTGCTTTAGTTGAGTTGAAATCAGCTAGATACACATTTCCTCTTCTCACACCAGTGAGAACCACTTTGTTGTTTTGATTATTGGTCACAACACAGGCTTCTTTGTTGAAGGTTACTGAGTTGCCTTTGTCACAAAGCTGGCTGATACTCAAAAGATTGTGTCTGAGACCATCCACTAAGGCAACCTCTTCAATGATGATATTGTCCTTTGAAATCAAGCCATATCCCACAGTGTAACCTTTGTTGTCATCTCCAAAAGTGATACTTGGGCCAGCTCTCTCCTCAAACTCTGTGAGCAGGGTAGAATCACCAGTCATGTGTCTTGAACAGCCACTATCCAAGTACCAAAGATTCTTTCTGTTTCCCTGCACACATCAAAATCAAATCAAGTTGATTTTGGTACCCAAGTTTCCTTGGGTCCTGCCTTATTAGCTTTCTTCTTCTGTTTCTTAGGTTTTAACTCATATGACTTAGGAATTTCAGATTCTTCCTTAGTCATTTGGGTTGGGCCTTTGAAACCACTAGATGCAATAGAATTATCATGCATGTTATGGCTAACAGGAAATGGCATGCTTGGTGCAAACATGTTATTCCAGTAAGGCATGCTAAATGGCATTTGAGGCATATTGTATGCAGCATAATATGGATTAGGTGCAAATGGTATATTAGCAAACTATGCATTCATATTCTGTGTAGGCATAGCATTAACAGGCATGGGAGGCATGGCATTCATGTTAGGAAATTGAGGTTGAACAGACATGGGAGATTTGCAATTAACAGACAAATGATTTACACTATCACACTTGACACAGATCTTTCTAGGAGCATATTTATCAGGTGTGTAGTTATTGTGTTTGTTAATCCCTACTTTACCATTCCTATTGTTTTTCTTTTTAGTCTCTGTTTTTACCTCTATTTTCTGAAGTCCGTCACTTAACTGTTTGACAGTCATGTGACCGACATTACCCTTTTCCCCTTTCTTAGCTTGACTTGATTCTCTTGAAACAAAGTTCTTGGAAACAGACCCATACTTATCATTTAGCTTGGTTAATTTGGCTTTGCTGATGGGTTTGCTTACAGCCGACGGATGAGGATTTTTATCATTCGACGGATAACACTTTTTGTTATCCAACGGATAGTCCTCATCATCCGTCGAGTCTACATCTGTTAGCAACCCATCTACCAAAATAGGTTCTAGTTTCTCCTTATTCTTTTTCCAGGCTTCATCACAAAAGGACTCAATTCCTTGAACCTTGGTGATTTGAGCATGAACATCTCTGGATGTTTTCCATGCTTTAATCACCTCTTGTTCACGATCGAGCTGCTTCTTTAAAATTTCTTCCTTTTTCAAGGACTCGATTAATTCCTCCTTGGCAATCCTACACTCAATTTTTAGTTTCTCAAACTCAACAAACTGAGACTCAAGCACATTATTCCTCTCACTCAAAAACAAGTTGTTTTCTTTAATTTTAGCATTTTCTTTAGTGAGGGACTTAAGTGTAACACGCAAATGATACAATTCTGTAGACATATCATTTATGGCATCATTGCACTCAGCTTTAGATAAATGTGCAAGGTTTGTAGTGATTACCTGATTGCTTGAGGAACTTTTCTCTGTTTCATCAGACTTGGCCATTAGGGCTAGATTGACATAGCTGACATCTTCATCTTCATCCAAGCCATCAGCTGCCCAATCATTCTCTTGTGTAATAAAAGCCCTTTCCTTTTGTTTGAGTAGATCAAAGTATTTTTGCTTGTAATCTACAGACTCAAATCTTTTCTTACTAGAATCTGACTTTCTACACTCATTTGCAAAATGCCCTGCCAAGCCACATTTGAAACACTTGAATTTTGATTTATCCACCATGTTTCTATTTGGCTTGGCAGCTCCAAAGTTCTTCTTAAACTTGAGCTTGGCAAATCTTCTTGAAAGGAATGCTAGGTGCTCATCAATGTCCTCCATGTCATCTTGGCTCAATGAATCTTCATTTTCTGCAGCTAGCCCCTTACCCTTGCTTTCACAGACCTTTGAAGTTGATTCCACAGCTTCCATCTTCACTTCCGTCTCCTTATCCAGATCAGCAACTAGTGCAATGGATCCTCCTTTCTTCTTTCCTCTCTCCATTCTTTCATCCTGCTTTATCTCAAGCTCATAGGTCTTCAGAATGCCATACAGTCTATCCAAAATAAACTCCTTATAATCTTGTGAGTTTCTCAATGAGACTGTCATTGGTTTCCATTCCTTTGGAAGAGATCTGAGAAATTTCAGATTGGAGTCTTTAGTCTGATAAACTCTTCCATGCAATTTAAGAGCATTTAGTAGTTTTTGGAATCTACTAAAAATGTCAGTGAGTGATTCACTTTCCTCATTGTGAAAATGCTCATATTGTTGAATCAGGAGCTGAATTTTATTTTCTCTTACTTGCTCAGTACCATCACAGATTATCTGTATTGTGTCCCAAACTTCCTTGGCAGTCTTGCAGTTGATGATGTTATCAAACATGCCTGCATCCACACCATTGAACAGAATGTTCATGGCCTTTTTATCTTTCCTGACTTGTTCAATGTCAGGATCAGACCATTCATGCCTTGGCTTTGGAAAAGATGGCTCATTTCCTGTTGCTGCTCTCATTGGAACATGAGGGCCTCTTTCTATGCAGTCCACATAGGCCTCATCTTGAGAAAGCATATGAAGATGCATCTTTACCTTCCAACGATGGTAATTATCTTTATCAAGAAAAGGAAGCTTGACTCCAACATCTTTCTTGTTCATCTTGCTGAATTGTCTTGATCTTTAAACTCTTTGTAGATTAAGAGCTTTCTCTGATACCAATTGTTAGTCCCTTAACAATATAGCAAGAATTACAGAAGGGGGGTTGAATGGAATTCTTGAACCTTTTTCTCGAACTAAAAATATTCAACTCGATTATAGATATATTTGTTTTCATTAGCACAATGCGGAATGTAAACTTGAATGAATCAAAATATAAGTAATTAAAAAAACAAGAGTCTTTAAAAACTTTCTGGTGGATTTAAACAATTCCACCAAAGATATGTATAATATATCGAGAGGACTCTGTGTGCAGAAATGCTCACAGCTGCTTACAAAAATGGAACTACTGAGAATACAGGAAATGCTAAAGATTATGCATACAAAGATTTCTCTGTCTTTATGTTTCTCAGCTATCTCAGTCATTTTTCTATTTGCTACTCTCTTGGTTTATATATTACCAAGAATACAAAGTCAAAAAGACTGAACAAATATAAAATCTAACAGTCTTGATCTTTGCTATTTTTTGTCCTCTATTACCCAGTTAATGGGCTTCCACAGTGTGTTTGTATCCAACTCGACGGCTGTGTGTCAGCTTTCACTGTTCAACTGATGTTTGAATTCTTGATATGATCATCCGTCGACTTTCAGATCATCCGTCGATGACATGATTGATCATCTGTCGACTGCTATGTTAAACATCCGTTGATAGTTATTTGATCATCCGTCGAAGGCTTTGTTAATCATCCGTCGGTAGCTATGCCATCCATCACTCTCATGTCAAGCCAATCAGTGTGAATGAGATGAGCATGAACTATCTGGAGAAAGGACAATCTTCCTGCATCAAGACTACAAAGGCTGAGATAATTCTTAAACCAAGGGCAAACTATCCAAAGTCATCTTTGAAGAACCCTATGGATACTGTGTATGAGACACCCAAGCCTGATGAAAAGAAATCATATGTCGACTGCTATGTTAAACATCCGTTGATAGTTATTTAATCATCCGTCGAAGGCTTTGTTAATCATCCGTCGGTAGCTATTTTGGCACTTGACTTCATTTCACTTATACAGAATTACAAGACATTGCTTATGTACAATTAATCAACCTATTCTGCATATCTAGTTAAAGTCAACATGACTTATATGCTACTACAGATTCTATACAAAGATGCATACATCACTGTGCTACAAACTTATTATTACATAAGCTACTCTCTCGATGGATAATAAGTTAATCATCCGTCGGGACTATAATGAGTTATCCGTCGGGACTATAATTCTTATCCGTCGAGAGCTACATAATTTCACTAAGTAAAATCTACTTAGACATTTTGTTTAAGTGATCATCAAGTACACAACATATTCACAACAGTGGGAGTGCGGTAACATTTCTTGTATTTTATGTGGATGACATACTTCTTATAGGAAATGATATACCGATGCTACAATCAGTCAAAGTATGGCTATCAAAGAACTTCACCATGAAGGACTTGGGAGAAGCATCCTACATTCTCGGTATGAAGATCTATAGAGATAGATCTAGAAGAATGATAGGTCTTACCCAGGGTACATACATCCAGAAAGTGCTTAAAAGGTTTAGCATGGAAAACTCCAAAAGAGGTCTCATACCGATGAGCCATGGAGTGTCCCAAACCGAAAAAATGTCTCCTAAGACACCTGAGGAAAGAGAGCGTATGAGTAAGATTCCTTATGCTTCAGCAATAGGATCTATCATGTAAGCGATGTTGTGTACAAGGCCTGATGTTGCTTATTCAATTAGTGTGACGAGCAGATATCAGTCCAATCCAGGTGAAGACCACTGGAAAGCAGTGAAAACATCCTTAAGTACTTGCGAAGGACTCAGGACATTTTTCTTGTTTTTGGTGGTGAATCTGAGTTGAAAATAGAGGGTTATACTGACTCTAGTTTTCAATTAGAAAGTGATAGCAAATCCATGGAAGGGTACGTGTTTACTCTGAATGGTGGTGTAATTCAGATTGTTGAAAGAGGAGATGTCAATGTCGAGAAAGTTGACACACATAACAATATAGCAGACCCACTCACAAAGCCACTTTCTCAGAGTCACTTTGATCATCATAAAGACAAGATGAGTATTAGATACCAGAGTGATTGGTTTTAGTACAAGTGGGAGATTGAAAGAGATATGTCCTAAGTCCAATCATGTATGAGGATTTAGGAATAACTTTTATGTAATCTGTTTTGATTTCATTGATATTAATAAAAGGCTTGTTTTGTTTTTATTGCGGGCTTTATCTATTTAAATATTTAAATAAGATATACCACAGTTTAGAGTAAAGCTTTTTATGGATTATGATGAGATCATAATAATGAGACCTAAAAGATGATAACTCTAAACTTAAATAGTTCATGGTCGTAGGATTACTAACTAGTAATTAATAATCCGCAAAGATCGGTACATACTATGCTTGCTTTATTATGAAGGATGTCTGTTCTCATAGACATTTGTGTGGTGACACTATAGCTAGTATGTAGGTGCTTATTATAGAATAAGTTCACTGAACATGACTCACACAGCTGAACAACTGATGGAGTTCACTCACGTGCACGATCAAATCAACCACACGGGTGCTGCATTAACCACCCAAAAAGAGCATATGTAAAAGAATTTAACAGTCAACTTTGCTCATAAGAGAAACAACTGAACCGCAAATCACAATTAGATGAGAACGATTGTTTACCTGCCTCCTGTTAAAAGTAGGGTTCCAGTTCCCCACCTCTTTGTGCCACCTGTTTTCGGATCAAAAGCCACAAGTTGAGCATGCCTTCCCATTGCAAACAAATATATTTTCTCAAATGAGTGAAGTTTGTGCATTATAATATATGAAAAAGAAAAATCAGGTGAGACACACACACATAAAGAGAGTGAGAGACATACTCATTCTAGGAACTTGATAGTCATTGATGATCTCAAAGTTCTTGTAAGTGTAACCAACAAAGTTAACATCCTTCGACGAAAGCATCTGTATATTTAAAAAGAAGAATTAGAACCAACTATATACATGCTTTTATACTATGCTTTGCACATTGTAAACACTTCTGAAAGTAAACTACTCTAGTGGAGATAACAATTCAGATTCAGTATTGTCCAGTGTCCACTTTTTTACAAATTAGGAATCCAGAATCCAGGCTCTCAGTCCTGTTATGCAGGGTGGTCAATAATGGCAGCTCTCTATAAGCACCATACCCTTTTCTACCGTATCAATTTCCACATGACACGAAATTCAAAGGAACCTGGTGACAAATAATTTGGAGCCAAATGTACATTGACATGCAACAGATTTACTGGAAGTGCAGAAACTGAAGTTGGAATGCTTCTTAAACATAATCATTATAAGTTATAAAAAAATTAAATCAACAAGTGAGATTACCTTTCTCCACGGACCAGATCTTGCTGAAGCCTGAGCTTGGTGTTCAGACTGCAAGGCAATAGAAAGAGGAAAAACAAATTGAAAGAGATATGTCCTAAGTCCAATCATGTATGAGGATTTAGGAATAACTTTTATGTAATCTGTTTTGATTTCATTGATATTAATAAAAGGCTTATTTTGTTTTAATTACGGGCTCTATCTATTTAAATGTTTAAATAAGATATACCACAGTTTAGAGTAAAGCTTTTTATGGATTGTGATGAGATCATAATAATGAGACCTAAAAGATGATAACTTTAAACTTAAATAGTTCCTGGTCGTAGGATTACTAACTGATAATTAATAATCCACAAAGATCGGTACATACTATGCTTGCTTCATTATGAAGGATGTCTGTTCTCATAGACATTTGTGTGGTGACACTATAGCTAGTATGTAGGTGCTTATTATAGAATAAGTTCACTGAACATGACTCACACAGCTGAACAACTGATGGAGTTCACTCACGTGTCAACAGTTGTTCACATAGTGATAGTTGTATAAGTATCCTTAGACTTGAGATCATCATAGTCATCTTGTGTACATTGAACTATGATTTGGTTTAGTTCTTAGTCTCAAGGGACAATTATAAGGGCTCTACTGGGTATAGGAATTTGTACACGAAGATAGTGTATGATCAATAAAGGATATACCCCTTCCAGTATAGAAAGAGAATGTTCAATGCTGATCCACTTATGTTAGTTCAGGAATCTCTGGCCAGAGTGAATGAAATTAGAAAGGAGTTTCTAATTTACATTAAATAGAACTAAGCATGGTGAATGGGAAAGCAAGTGATTAAATAAGATAGGCTTGACACAAGTTCCATGCCTTGTATTTAATCGTGACATTGCAGGGTAGAAGGAATTAATTGTACGGTAACTACTCACTGAATAGGTTCTTGGTATTCTAAGCAGTGAATTCGTATTATCTGGATAGTCGCGATATGCTGAGAAGTATCCCTCACGATGTAGAATAAATATGATTAATTAATTAATCATATTTAATGAATTAGAGAATTTATATAAATAATGATAAAATTGTTTTATTATTATTTATTTCTACTATCGGCTTAATATTGAACCTACAGAGTCACACCATAAAAGATGATGATTTAATGGTGGAGGAATTAATTAATAATGGCTGATAATTATTTATTTATGAAATAAATAATTAAATGGCAAATTTAATAATTGTTTAAATGAGATTTAATTGATTATAAATTAATTAAGAAGAGGTTCTTAATATTATTAATTAAGAATTTAATTTTTAGAAATTAAATCAAGTGAGAGAATTATTTCTAAAGAGTTTAGAAAAAGGATTAATAATTAAAAGGTGTTTTAATTATTAGTGATAATAATAAAGGGTTAATAATAATAATATTTTATGGGAAAATTTTCAGCTGAAAATTTTGCCTATAAATATACTATTATAAATCATATTTTTGCCTCAACCAAAAAGATTTACAAAATCCTAATTCTCTCCATCTCCTCCTCCTTCATTACATCATTTTCTTGGTGGATACCGGTGGAGTGTTTCACACTTGAGGAGCAGCTGCTAAGGATCTCCGTTCATCATTCTTGGATCGCTATTAAAGACCTCCATCTTTCCATTAACGTAAAGCTTCTTAAGATAAACATACTGAACTACGAATTAAATATTATTTTTTCGTATGGATCCTGCGGAGGGTTTCGGTTTTTTTTAAGATTAAATTTACGTTTTCGCTGAGTTTATGTGCAAAAAACCCTTCACAAATAAGCATATACTGCAAAAAAACTTGCACGCTTTTAGAAATTCAAATAAGAACGAATAAAAAACACATTTACCTCATCAAACTTTTCAAAATTTTGGGTGTCCAATTCATCATACACCTCGGGAATGAAAGCAGCTTCCATATCATATAATATGTCTCATTCAACACCTTTAAACCAGTGATGGGCCTGAAATAAATAGTGCAAAAAGGTAATTCACTCTATTTCTTAAGCACTTCCAGAATATAGAACAGGACACACCATACAACACAAGGGAATCGTCCCTTGTGGCTGAGGTTCAGTTGCCCCTATCTGGGCTTCTTCTTGCGTGGCTGCATAAGTTGAATGAGGAGGTACCTCCACGGTTGACGAAATCACTTGGATTGTCCCCGTTGGTGCTCCTCCTTCAAGGGTTCTAATTGTTCTCCGTGTTTTCGCCATGGTTGTTATTGTGCTTTCCCACAGACGGCGCTAAATGTTATGGATTTAAAAACTAGGGTATATGATTATTGTATTTATTACTAAGGAACGTGAGCTTCGAGGCTCGATTTGACTGCTCTTGTGTTTTGTGACTCAATCTGCCTTAACAAGATGCCTACGTACCTTGCTGACTGCCAAGGATTAAGTCAAAAAACCGTAGTTCTGATTTGTGGGGTGAGGCCCCTTATATAGATGTTGGGAGTCCTTGAATTGGACTTGGTGTAGGAGACTTGGTGGTCAAGTCTCAGAATTAGAATGGACTTGGGAGTCCTAGGAAGTAGGAAGCCGATTTCTTATCCCACCAGGTTCCTTGGAGGACAATCTACAAGGATTTATATCTCCATTAGGACTTATCTTAATAGCTGTTTTTCTCCCTTATTAATTAATTACGAAATTAATTAATATTCAGGGTTTTGGGCCTTCTTTGTTCCATCAGGCCTGATCTGGTCCATCAGGCCTGATCAATGTGTTAACCTTTTTGATCTGAATGTCATACATCTTCTAATTGGGCCTTGTAGCCCAAGTCATGTGTAATTAATGTAATATTAACTACGTAATCAGGATTTATTTATTCCCTATCAATTTTAATAAATGTGATTTTACTGTGATTTTACAATATAATTAATATTTAAATATTTTTCATTAAATTTCAATGTTTTTTAATTATAAAATTGTGTAACTTTAATTTTTGATTTTGTAATTAAAATTTGTAATTATATATGATGAAAAATGAAATAAAATTATATATTTTATATTTTTTAATTAATGATTATCCATGATTCTCTATATAAAAAGATTTTTTTTCATAGAGTGATACCGACTAGAATATATGTTTAGATACCCAAAAAGGTAAAAGAAACCGTGAATATATTTATCTGTCAATAGAGTTTGGTACATTAAAATGTAAGTTAATTACTGGATCGAACATAATTTCCCAGACAACCGAAAAAAGAAAAGCAAGTAAATGTTAAACACTAGATTGAAAATATTCCCGCATATTGGAAAAAAGAAGAGGAAATTATCGGGACATGTTTCTTTGTCCCTTGGAAATTATCGGAATAGGGTGAAAAACCAAAATACCCACCTTTTGGGGAGATTTGCCCAAAATACCCATCGGCGGGAAAACCGCCCAAAATACCCACTGAATACGCATTACCATCATGTGTATTCTATTTTTTAAAAAAAATACAAAAAATATGGCGCCCTCCAAACCGGGTCAGAAGTTTGGGGTCCACACACACACCTTAATTATAACCTGCTTATAACCACAATAAAGATAATAATAATATATGCAATGACCCTACTTACCAACCACCACGGACCGCAACAGGTTAAAGTATGCACACAAGCCAAACACACTAATATATTACAAACCGTTCAAATCCCAACTATTTCAAACTCAAACTGAGTATTAAACATTATTACAAACTTTTACAAACTTAAATTATTCCAAAAGAAGCCTACTAGCTCAGCTTTCTCAATCTAAACCCCTAGCTCTCGCGCTGGACTGGGGATCCTCTTTACCAACTGGTTCATTTTTAACTGGAAAGAATATAAACAACATCGCACAAATGAGCTAACTAGCTCAGCAAGTCATAATGACAAAACTGAGAATAATGATCATCAGGTGAATATGGTTATGATATCAAGTGAACAATGGATTATGATTTAGAATTGGATATTATACTTTTAATTTAAAAACCAAGGTTAGGCTGCTGATCAGTCACGCACTAACCCCGAGCAAGGCACACAGCATTGCTCTAACTACTGGATCCAAGGCACACATTGGCCTAACTTGACCATTATATGGTCTGACCACGAATCTGGTCCACAATTTTATAAAAACAATCCAATTCTAACATAATAACAGAATATGCAATAATAAACAATAACCGAAATCATTAACAACAATAAATGTTTAACAATGAAAGGGTTTCAATCCTTGTAAGGATCAATAAGGTTGTTTAAAAGCTTGGATGCTGGGTAATGAAAGAATTGGATAACAAAGGAATCAACATTTCAAGGTTTCAAGGATTTGGTCTTTCCAAGTATAAGATACCATGGGTTGAGTATATAATAGTTCATTTCAGTGTTTGGTATTTAGTTTGTATGTATTTGTGGAGTAGTATCGTAGATTTGTGATTCTTGTTTGGGTATACAATAATCAATGGATTAGAAAGAATATGATTCATGGCTCAAGAATAATAACTGAAATCAGGATTTATGTTTCTGTGCTTCAAAGCACTTGCAATATCACAGGATTATCAAGTACTACAATATCTCGAGAAAGTTTAGAACACTTGCCTGGTATTAGCTTACTACACTGCACTCGCTTCCAATCACAACCGTTCTACTCCTCAACTACCTGTTTCCCTTTTCTACTTCTTGCCTCTTCTGCTCACATATCATAAGCATCTATCAATAATTTACTCATGGAATTTTATTCAACACATACTTCTATCTACCCTTCGTTTTACCCAAATCCGATTAACGGATTGAAAGTTATGCAATAATCAAGTAAACACCGAATATATAGACCGATAGTCAATTAACACGTCACATATAGCACATAATACATCACATAATCAATGATATATTATTTATAAAGAAGTCTCGGGTCATAAATAGGCTTTCTGGTATTTAAAATGATTTTTAAAACATTTTTCGGAATTAAAACGGGTCGTTGAATCAATTTCGGGTTAATAAACAGGGTTCGGTTGACCCATTCTGGCTCTGAAATAATTTTAGAATAATTATCGAGCCTTGGAAATAATTTAGAATAATATTTTAAAGCTCGAAACTATTTTTCAAAATTTTTAAATCATTTTTAAATAATTAAATCTAATTAAATAATTAATTAACAAATAATTAACAAATAATTAAATCAATTAATCAATTAATTTTCGAATTAATTGACCAATTAATCAATTAGAAATTAACTAAAATTAATAAACTAATTAATTTAGATTTATTTGTGAATTAAAAATAATTTTCAGTATTAAAATAATAATTTTTAGAATTTTCAAAAATTAAAAACGAATTTTTATAATAAAAATAAATAGGAAATATGATTTTTAAACATTTTATAAACAGGGATTCCTAAATTTGCAAAGTCTGGAAACTTCAGGGACCTAACTGTATCGTCCCCAAAAGTCCAGGGACCAAACTGCAATTTTACACCCCGTCGCCGGAAAACAGTCGGGTTCGCCGCAGAACACGATTCCGACCTCCTCACCTTACCACAAGCTCCAGATCACATCTACAAATTACCAGGAATACAATCATGCAATCAAAACAACCTAACAATCCCTGAGTTGGCCGGAATTTGGCCGTGAAGTTTTCCAGTTTCCGGCGAACATCGGAAAACTTCAAAATACAACTCCCTTCTCTACAGACCTCGTTGGTTCATGAAACTTATACGACTAGATTGCAAATTTCACAGAGAACATAACCCACTATAACACAACATCAATCTATCACAGAATAAGAAACCCCCAAATTTCAATTAAGAACATTCATACGGGTTATAAACCCTAATTTTGAAATTCGAAAATTAAACCCACTTTTGAGCATGTTATTGAACTCCAAATCAGACGTATGACATATGAAAATCATCAGGAAAACAAGCTTTACAACATGCAATCATCAAATCATACAAACAATCATCCGAACAAAAATTCATATTTTTAATAAAATAAATTCGAAAATAATTAATTTTTTAGAAAAATAACCTTGATTTCTGCAGTGAAACAAAGCTCAGAATCTGATAGAACACCTCAAATCCTTCATTTTGGTTACTCAAGCTTTGAAAACAGAGATCGGTAACGCCTTCGTTTTGCTGTTTGATTCTTAGAACAGTTTATGTAATTAGGGCTTTTCTCTGAAAATTATATAATTATCTGTCTGCAAATGATTTTGATACGAAATAAAATACGGTAAAAGGCTATTTATAATTACGGAAAATTAGTATCCCGTTGGATCATTCCGGATATAAAACGGTACGTTTATTTATAAAAACTGATCCAAACGGTATCGGTTTTCGGGATAATTATCCAAATCAGTACAATTTGTACTGCGGTCTTGGTCTCAACGCCTGGTTACACGTATTACGAAGTGATAATTGGGATAGTTTAATAAAAAGCTCTCGTTTATCGAAAATACGGGTTTTATTGATTTACCGAAACGAATATTGTATCGAAAATGTTGCGCCGGGACCCGCGCAGGACAAACCGTATGCCGGATCGAAAAAGTCCAAACATGGAATATGCTCGGAATGTTACAATTCGGTTAGGAAGGAGTTCTCGAAAGAGTTTCGGGTTCCAAAAACGTAACAACGGTTGACGTCCGTTGGTTCCCGTTTTTATAAAATAGATTTTAATTACCCTGAAAAAGATTTTAGAAATTTCATATGATTCCTATAAATCCATAAACCAACATAAAAATAATTAGGAAGATATGACAATTATCTATATTTTATTTTTGGACATATAAAATTAAAATACTCAATTAATATTATTTTTGAATATTCAAGTACAGGTAACACTTAACAATTAGCTCACAGAATAGATACTGAACACCCATAACAATTATATAATAGCAAAAATAATTACATGATATATCCCGGATATTACAAAAAAGACATGCGTATTCACTCAGAGAATACACATATCTCACATGCGTATTCTTTGTATTTTTTTAAAAAAATAGAATACGCATCTGTAACATGCGTATTCAGTGGGTATTTTGGACAGTTTTCCCGCCGATGGGTGTTTTGGGCACTTGAAGTTGGGAAGTGGTGTATTTTGGGCATTCTTTCAACATAATAAACATGATTTATATATTATTAGTAGATAACTCGTGCGAAACACGGGACGAGATCAAAATATCACTATTAAATATTGATTATAAAAAGTTTATTTTATTTTTTTATTAAAATATGTAATAAATAAAATTGTACGATTATTGCAATTTTTCTTTTAAAATTATATGAAATTTTCATTAACTAAAATCTTATTAGAACAACATACTCAACGTTATTATGTATCCATTGTTAAAAAGACATAACTAATATTTTACATCGAAACTTTAGTCGTAACACGACTGATGGATAATTTAACAAAAAATTAAATCAACATTACTAAGTAATTGCAATTAAATTTCTTATTATTACCTGAATTTGTGTTTTTATATAGTTTTTGATTGTATAATTTTTTTTAATAAAATATTTATTTTGTATGTATTAAATTGTATTTGGTGCTAAAATAGAAATATGTAGGTATGAATCTAGAAATTATAATGTATATACGATTCCGTTTATATAAAAATAATATAAATATGTGGTATATAAGAATCAAAAAATGGATAAAATATTACATATAGAATTATAAGTCATATATGAATAAAAAAAGATAAAAATGGTATATTTAGAGCTATAGTAAGATTTAAAAAGGGGTGAAACCAAAAGTTCGTAAAACCGAAAAAGGGTGAAACAAAAGTATCCCTTAAAAGATGGTTTCCTTATTAATTAATAATAACACTGTTTATAGGATTCCATTTTATTATTTTAATAAAAAAATCTACGAAAAATAGAAATATCGTAATTATAATATGATTCCAATCTATATTTTGTTAAAAAACAACATAGAACTCTACATGAAAGATAAATATAGGTGTGCAACCAAAATGCGGCGTAACCTTACTAAGATGAAACCCTGTCAAAAAATAATTTAGAGTTCTACGAAAATAGAATTGTAATCTGTTAGGAATATGTGTATTAGTTTGATGATAAGTTAAACAAAATACTTAAGTAGAAATCTAGTGTTTGTAGCCTCAACGGATAAGACCATTTTGACTATCCGTTGAAGGAGTAGCTTTACTTAGAAATAAGTTTAGTATTGTAGCACATTTCATTCTCTGTATTTAAGTTGTAATTCTTAGATGTTGTGGGAAAGTATCAGTCATGTTGACTACTAGTGGATATACAAATAGGAGGGCTAATTGTAAATATTTCATGCCCTGTAATTTTGTATAAATGAAGTTGTATCAACTGATATTAAAGGCTTTCAACGGATGAGAAGCAAAGCTTCAACGGATGTCTCTAAAGCTTCAACGGATAACATCCATCAACGGATGAGTGCTTCAACGGATAAAGCTTCAACTGCTAATGCATCAACGGATAAAGCTTCAACGGATAAAGCTTCAACGGATGAAAGCTTCAACGTGTGCTTAGTTCAAATAGCAGTTGATAGTGACAATTCATAAGCTGACAGAGGCAAATGGGTTGACAGAGACAAACTGGAATGTGGCAGCCTCTAGGAGAAATCAAGAAAATGCAGCATTTCCATTCTGGTGCAAACAAGGAAGTATTCAAAGATTCACAGCTAAACCTAAATTGTATTGGATAGAGAAATGAAGAAGAAATATGTGAAGAATCTTTTAATTGTATTTTACAGTTTTGTCTTTACTTGTAAACTTGGTGATATATAAACCAAGTAGCAGCTAGTAATTAGAGTGTGAATTTTCCAGAGCTGTTTAGAAAAATCCAGAGAGAAAATCATTTAGTTTGTACTAGGACGCAGCTGTGATTTAATTCTTTGAATCACAGATTTTCTGAAATAACACATCTCTGGTGGAACAACAAATCCACCAGAAAAGTTTTTAAGTCTGTTGTGTTCTTTACATTTATGTTTGAATATATATATGTCTGCATTAGCTGAAAGCAATTCACATACACTTGTTCATCAAAACACAATAGCCCAGAAACTGCTCAAAACTTGAAAAAGTTTTGAGATTTACATTCAACCCCCCTTCTGTAAATCTCATTGTTAGTTCGCTGGGAATAAAAATTGGTATCAGAGCAAGCTCTTAACATACAAAGAGTTTAAAGATCTATTCTGCTAACATCATGAGTAAGAAGGATATTGGTATAAAGATTCCAATCCTGGAAAGAGATAACTATCATCACTGAAAAGTGAAGATGCATTTACATCTTCTCTCTCAAGATGAAAGCTACATCAACTGTATTGAAAATGGTCCTCACATCCCTCACAAGGTGGCCACAGCTGCTACTGCAACTGTAATAACCCCAATTTTTGGAAATTTTTGAAACCCTTATGAATAGTGTTTTTGCTGAATGAGAAAAATTTTCATGCCACGCTATGTAGGGGTTCTGTTATTGATCTTATGGAATATTATTAGTACTCTATGTGGTATATAAGTGTATGTAAAGATCGTCAGAATCCAATTCCGAACACTTTGATTTTCCCGGAAATCCAATAGATACGGAAAGAATTGAGTACAAGGTAACAGGATAAAAAGGATTTAAATTAAAGGATTATAAGAGAGGATCATAAAAGGAATACAATATATTGAGAAAGGTTAAGGGAACCTAAGTAATAAGATCCCGGGTATGATCCCTCAAACGAGAAACGAAGACGAAAGTTAAGCGAACCGTATAACAGATCAGCGGTCATTAGGCAAACAATTAGGAAGTTAATCAAAGGGATAAGAGAGGATGGTGTCATCCAACCAATAGAAAGAGGACAAAGGAGGGATGATGACATCACAAAGTGACACAAGCATGACATAAGGAGGAAGAAGGTGTGGTTGGTTTATAACCACACAAATTCAAGGTTAAAAGGGTAATTAACCAAAAATCAAGACAAAACTACATCCACCAAGCAAAACAAATCATTTTCATCAAAATCAAAAAGAAACCAAGGCATTTTCTTCATCACTCTCGGCTTTTCACTATTCCAAAGGCAAGAGAATTCAAAATCCAAGATCTAAGCTTCCTAAATTGGTGAGTTAATTTCTTAATCATCCTTATGCATAGTTAGGGCTATATCATGAGTTTAAGCCATCAATTCTTTCTCAATCTTCTTCATTTAATCAATGAAGAAGACAATGAATAGTGTTTTCAAGTTTTTAACTTGAAATTTTTCTTGATTTCCTTGAAGATCCAAGCATTCCTAAGACTTCTCAAAGCTTCTTAAGGCTTCCTAGCTACTCCCACCACTTCAAGGAAGGTATATCATCCCCAAGCCCTAGATTCCTATGTTTAATAAGATGAGTTTGATTATTATGGTGATATTGTAGCTTAATGTTGTGGTTTAGAGTTTGGGTTGTAATGGTATTGAAATGGAATGGTAAATCTTGTTATTTTGGTTAAAAGATTGTAGTATAGTTAAATTCAAGCTTAGGCATAAGTACGAATGTTAAAATTGAATTGGTTGGGGTTGTTATGATGTGATAAGGATGGATGTTGGTTGTATGTTTGATTTGAGGGTTGAATTGGGTTGGTTTTGAGTGGTTTAAAATTGGGAAATCGCGTAAACATAGCCGTCGTAATGTCCGATTTACTTTAGGCTGTTTTTATTCTTAACATTAGGACCCGAGAACCCCCTGCTAGATTTTGACCATTGCCTTGTTTAGATAGTTCGTGTTATGAGCTTCGTTTTGATATGTGGTTCGTTTGATTCCGATGTACGATTTAGGAGAAACGGTCGTTTTAAGTAACGACGTTTCACGAATGAAACATTATCCCTCGCCTTACTTTGAAACATTGGTTAAAGACCTTAAAGGACTAATTGGAGTATGAAACAATTGTGTTAAGTGTGTTAGGCAGTTGGTAAGACACTCGCGAAGGAATCGCCTTAAAACTCATAATGGGTAATTTATTAAAAATGGTGGAGTCACGGGTACTCGAGCGACTTAAGTAAATCGTTAAGCGTGAAAGCGAACGTTAGGACTCTAAATGGTTAAAGTCTAGTTTCTTAAGCGACCGGGGTTTAATTCTGACTTATGTTGTTGTTCATAGGTTATCGGACCCACTCTAAGCTTAAGTCTATCCGGGAGCACTCAGGCAAGTTTTCTACCCGTTATACTGTTGTTGTGATGTATATATGTATATGCATTATCTTGTGATAGTTGCATGTTGGTTAATTAGCAAATATTGCGATATATTGAAGCATGCTGATATGGTATATATATGCATGCCTGTTTCGTATTCTTTCCTTATATATCTGTTGGTTCAGTTGATAATACCTATGCTAGAGAATAGCAGTAATTTGCATATACCCTTAGTATAGGGACCCAAAGGTGAAAACATTTTCTAAAACCGGGAGTCGAGGATCCCGAGTAGATTTTATATATATATATTTATATATATATGGTTATAGTTTTCAAAACTATTAATCGAATAAGGTTTATTCGATAACTTTATTTTATTATTGAATATTATTTCGAATATTCATTCGAGAGCTTATGACTCGGCTTATTTTATTTATTGAATATTATTTGAATATTCATTTGAGGATCTATGACTCCGATTATTTGCTGAGATATATTCTTTATTTTATTAAAGAATAAGGTGTCGATAATCAAACTTATCTTTAATTATTCAAATAAAGATAGTACTTTCGTATAAGTATATCTTTGGTTATTTAATACTCATTTCAAGTATAAGTTTTAAAACTTCTACTTCAATTATTTTTATAAAGATTATTCTTTATGGGAATATTATTTAAATAATAGTATTCAGATATTTTCTAATATATTGGGACTGATTTACCTTGTTAAATCAGCATCACTCCAAACATTCTTAAAAATGTTTTGCGAGTCTTCAAAATGATTTTTAAAAGTTAGAGCGGATCCCAAAACTCATTTTTATATTTAAGATCCTCCTTTCGAAGGGGATTTAAATACTCGCTCAAAATCTGAGGGATCCGGCTCTGTGGTGTGTTTTATATTCGCAACAAGGTTGCTGTTTTGATAAATGAATTGATTACTTACCCAACACTCGGGAAGTAAAATTCTTGGAACAAGTTAATCCATTAACAGGCATCGCCTGGGAAATATCGGTGAGTTTTCCTTTCCAACTAGATACAACTTCTTGGTGGAGCCGTATCAACAAGTTTCTACTTGGGGAAAGTGGGGACGAGCTTTACGTTTCAGAGTCATGGATTTCATCTGAACTAGGAGTGGCGTAAGTGGCCGAGTAGCGCCGGCCCAGCCTTATATTATTGGCCCAAATGGCCTGGAAGTTCCGCTAAGGCGGTCCATTCCTTAGGAGTTCAGTGTTCGGTTGACAAGTAAATCCGACAGGTTCTCCTCTACATGTAGAAAATGGTGGGGTTGTACTACTACGACTGATCATCGTAAGTGGTCTTCCTGGCGCGGCAAACTCCCGTAATGAGTTCATCATCCAATTGGATATTTCTGCAACACTACCCAGAGCACTTCGATAGAAAGGCTACGGTTGGGCGATTGTTGAGTGTTGGCAGGGTCAAGTTTTCAAAATGATGTTTGTATCAAATGAAGTATCTCATAACTTCATTTTATTTTGATGATATTTTAAAGGTTGAATCTATTCAAGTATTATCTTGTAGTGTCATCTATGTGATGAACTTTTGAACTAATTATAACTTGAACGGTGGTAGTTCAAGTAGTATTTGGAAAAGATATAAGTATATTGGAGTATCTTGTAACTTCATCTTTTAAACTTATATCTAGTAAATGATTATCTTATGCATGACAAAGATTTTCAGAAAAACGTTGAGACAAGGTTAGATATATGAGATCACCTTGCAACGGTATTTTTATACAGTTATACACTGGAACTCTGTGTGTATTATGCATGGAAGAGGACTTCCAATATTTTGAAAAGTATATATGTATATATATATACTGAATATTTTGCGACTTCATCGCATTAAGATATCAACTTGGTTCATTTCTTTTGACCAAGACTTTCATGAGTACTATGAGAAGGCTCATATATTGTTAATCATTATACATATTATTTTGGTGGGCTTGCTGCTCACCCTTGCTTTCTTCTTTCATCACACAACAACAGATAGAAAAGATGAACAGGACTAAGCTCCCAATTCGCAGGCGGGTAGGAAATGTTCCGCAGTTTCCTGTAGGCGTTGATGCCGCTGTAGCTGAGGTAGGAATTACCAATAGGCTAGGCTTTCAACTTCTGATGTACCAGATTTATTTATATTTATGAATTGTAATAATGGCAAAGAAATGTAAATTTATTCAGAAAACCTTTTAAGGTGTATTGGCAGATAATTGTGGAATAAAATGACTTGTGGTTATTTTTGGATGTTCATCTCTGAGACTATAACGTGTGGTGTGTGTGTTTATTGTGGGGTCACAGTACAGAGAAGTTGAGTAATTATTAAGATTGGATGTTATTAAGGGAAATGGAACTCGTGACGACCCAGATCCCCGACCCCGGATCTGGGGGTGTTACAGCAACAGTTGCTGTTGGACAGTCTATTCCCAAGCTAAAAGCAGAATGGACTGTTGAAGATATTGAAGAGGTTCACAAGGACAAGAAAGCCATGAACATTCTGTTTAATGGCCTAGATCAAGATATGTTTGACAATGTCATTAACAGCCAAACTGCTAAGGAAATTTGGGATACTGTGCAACTTATCTGTGAAGGTACTGAGCAAGTTAGAGAAAACAAAATGCAGCTTCTCATTCAACAGTATGAACATTTTTATTTTGAAGAAGGAGAATCATTGAATGATACCTTCAACAGATTTCAGAAACTGTTGAATGGATTGAAGCTGTATGGCAGAGTGTACCAAGTCAAGGACTCCAATTTAAAATTTCTGAGGTCTCTACCAAAGGAATGGAAGCCTATGACTGTTTCTCCAAGAAATTCTCAAGATTATAAGGACTTCACACTTGAAAGATTATATGGAATTTTGAAGACATATGAACTTGAGATGGAGCAAGATGAGCTATTGGAAAAGGGAAAGAGAAAAGGAGGATCAGTTGCACTTATAGCTGACAATGAGAAGATTGAAGCCAGGAATGAGGAAAAGACAATGCCAAGTCTCAAAATTGGCACAAGAAAATCAGAATCAAGCAAGGGAAAGGAGCAAGTAGCTGAGGATGAAGACAACTCCAGTCAAGATGACTCTAATGATGTTAATGAACATCTGGCCTTTCTGTCCAGGAGGTTTGCAAAGATGAAATTCAGGAAAAATACAAAATTCACTAAGCCAAACAAAAATATGGTGGACAAATCTAAGTTTAAATGTTATAACTGTGGCATTAGTGGACACTTTGCAAATGAGTGCAGGAAGCCAACCTCTGAGAAGAAGAAATTTGAGCAAGTTGATTACAAAAAGAAGTATTTTGATTTGCTCAAACAAAAGGAAAGAGCTTTTCTGACTCAAGAGGATTGGGCAGCAGATGGAGCCAATGAAGATGATGATATGGAATATGTCAACCTAGCCCTGATGGCTAATTCTGATGAAAATGAAACTAGTTCATCAAGCAACCAGGTAATTACTACTGATCTCTCTCAACTTTCTAAGATTGAATGTAATGAAGCCATAAATGATATGTCCAATGAATTATATCATTTGTGTGTTTCCCTTAAATCACTAGCTAAAGAAAACACAAGAATCAAAGAGAATAACTTGTTTTTAAGTGATAGGAATGTTGTGTTAGAGAATCAGGTAATTGAGCTTGAAAAGATTAAAATTAAATGCTTGACTGTTGAAAGTGAACTAGAAGAAGCTGTTAAGAAAGTAGAAATTCTCTCTAAACAGTTAGAAAGTGAGTAAGAGGTAATCAAAGCCTGGAAAACATCTAGGGATATTAGTGTTCAGATTGTCAAGGTTCAGGGAATTGAATCTTTCTGTGAGAATGCCTGGAAGAAAAACAAAAAGGAGTTAAAATTAATTGATGGATTATCAACGGATGTGGAATCAACGGATGATGAAAGTTATCCGTTGAAGGAAGAAAAAGAGCATCCGTTGAAAGCTCATCAATTAAAACAGGCAAGTGATTCTAAAAAGAATAATCTCAATAAGAAGGATGGTTCAACTTTCAAGAACTTTGTCAAAGAAGGAGCTAGCACATCCAAAGATGCCAGTAAGGTGAATATAGGACACATGACTTTGGATCAGCTGAAAAATAGGCTTAAATTGGTTGAAGATAAAAAGGAAACTAAAAGAAAATCTAATAGAAATGGGAAGGTAGGGATTAACAAACACAATAATTACACACCTGATAAGTATGCTCCTAGAAAAAGTTGTGTGCATTGTAAAAGTGTTAATCATCTATCTGATAACTGCAAATCTGTTAAGAATGCTCCCATGACTTTAACTCCCTCCATGCCTAACATGTCTATGTCACCTCTGCATGCTATGCCTATTATGTCTCATCAGAATCCTCATGCACATTTTTCAAACATGCCATATGTTAATAATCCTTATTTTACTGCATTCAGTATACCTCAGATGCCATATAACATGCCTATGTGGAATAATATGTTTGCACAATCCATGCCTTATCAAATTCAATCAAATGTGCTAAATGCTTATGTGACTAACCCTACACTTCAACCAACTACATCTGACACCAAGGTTGACCCAAAGGTACCTAAGTCAAAAGATGCAGGAGGAATGAAGTCTAGGAAAAAGACTAACAAGGCTGGACCCAAGGAAACTTGGGTACCAAAATCAACTTGATTGATTTTGTTGTGTGCAGGGAAAAAGAAGGAATCTATGGTACTTGGACAGTGGTTGTTCAAGACACATGACAGGATATTTCACCCTGCTCACAGAGTTCAAGGAGAGAGCTGGCCCTAGCATAACCTTTGGAGATGACAGCAAAGGGTTCACTATGGGATATGGCTTGATTTCAAAAGAAAATGTCATCATTGATGAAGTTGCATTAGTTGATGATCTCAAACACAATCTATTGAGCATCAGTCAACTATGTGACAGAGGGAATAGTGTTTCCTTCAATTCTGAAGCCTGTGTTGTCACAAGTAAGAAGGACAACAAAGTGGTTCTAACTGGAGTTAGAAAAGGGAATGTGTACTTAGCTGACTTCAACTCCACAGATTCAGAATCAATTACTTATCTTCTCAGCAAAGCAAGTCCAGATGAAAATTGGTTATGGCACAAGAAGCTATCCCATTTGAATTTCAAGACAATGAATGATCTAGTCAAAAAGGACTTAGTTAGAGGAATTCCTCTAGTGGAATTCACAAGGGATGGACTGTGTGATGCTTGTCAGAAAGGAAAGCAGAAGAAAGCATCATTCAGTAAGAAACTTGAATCTGCAATTGATGAACCATTACAACTGCTACACATGGATCTTTTTGGACCAGCCAATGTATTGTCAATTTCAAAGAAAAGATATTGCCTAGTGATTGTAGATGATTTCTCAAAGTTTTCATGGGTTTATTTCCTTGGATCAAAGGATGAAGCTAGTGAAATCATTATCAATCATATCAAGCAAGTCAACAATCATCCAGATTTCAAAGTAAGGAATATCATGAGTGACAATGGAACTGAGTTCAAGAATACAACCATGAAGTTGTTATGTGAAGAAAATGGGATCATGCATGAGTTCTCAGCTCCAAGGACTCCACAACAAAATGGTATGGTGGAAAGGAAGAACAGATCACTAATTGAAGTTGCAAGAACAATGCTTGAAGAGTCAAAACTCCCAACATACTTTTGGGCCGAGACTGTTAACTGTGCATGTTACACTCAGAATATTTCTCTAATTAATTAGGCAAAAGGCATGACTCCCTATCAATTGTTCAAGAGAAGAAAACCAACTTTAAACTTTCTGCATGTCTTTGGTTGCAAATGTTACATTCTAAGGAATCAACCTGATCACAAAGGGAAGTTTGATGCAAGATGAAGGAATATCTGTTGGTTACTCTGCTGGAAAATCATATAGAGTCTACAATCTAAGAAACAACATTGTCATGGAATCTGTGCATGTTGTGCTTGATGATAAAAAGATTGATGGACTAACAGATGAGGGACATCATGAAGGACTCAAATTTGACAATATTGAGATATATTGTGATGATAGTGAAGATGAGAATGATGGAGAAGGCACCTCGAAAAGAATTCAAAATCTGCCTTTGGATAATGCACAGAATGTTGCATCCATTGAAAGTCATAATTCAGCTTCCGTTGATAGAAGCAATGCAGCATCCGTTGAAAGACAAAGTGCATCATCTGTTGAAGTTTATAATGAAGCATCCGTTGATCACAGTCTGTCAACGGATAATCATTTCACTTCATCAGTTGATAGAACTCCCAATTCCTTTCAAAGGATCAGCAACTCAGGGGGAATTTCAACCAATCAACATTCTATCTCACATCATGACAATACTGAGGCAACCTCATCTAGAGCTAATCTACCACCTCAAAGGAAATGGACCAAGAATCACCCTTTTGAACTAATCATTGGTGATGCTACATCTAAAGTGCAAACTAGAAGGGCTACTCAAGATGAATGTCTGTATAGTAGCTTTCTATCATAGGAGGAACCTAAGAGAGTGGAAGAAGCTCTATTGGATCCAGATTGGATTTTAGCAATGCAAGAGGAGCTAAACCAATTTGAAAGGAACAAAGTATGGAAGCTGGTACCCAAGCCAAAGAACAAGAGTTTTATTGACATAAAATGGGTATTCAGAAACAAGATGGATGAAAATGGCATTGTCATAAGGAATAAAGTCATATTGGTTGCTAAAGGCTATTCTCAACAAGAGGGAATAGATTTTGATGAGACATTTGCTCCAGTTTCCAGACTTGAAGCCATCAGAATCTTTCTAGCCTATGCAGCCCATGCCAATTTCAAGGTCTATCAAATGGATGTGAAGAGTGCATTTCTGAATGGGGAATTGGAGGAAGAAGTTTATGTAAGCCAACCTCCAAGATTTGAAGATTCAAATTTTCCAGACTATGTGTATTATCTGTTGAAAGCACTCTATGGACTAAAGCAAGCACCTAGAGCCTGGTATGAGACTTTATCAAAATTTCTTCTAGATAATCACTTCACAAGAGGTACTGTTGACTAAACTCTTTTCTTTAGAAATGTTAATGGCTCTACAATACTTGTTCAAATTTATGTAGATGATATTATATTTGGTTCTATAGATGATAAGCTTTGTAAAAAGTTTGCTAAGTTAATGCAAAGTAAATATGAAATGAGCATGATGGGAGAGCTAACTTATTTTCTTGGTTTACAAGTTAAACAAGTTAGTGGTAGAATTTTCATTAGTCAAACTAAATATATTTATGATCTTTTAAAGAAGTTTGACTTAATGGATTGTTCATCTGCAAAAACTCCCATGGCCACTGTCACCAAGCTTGAATTAAACAAGGCTGAAAAGTCTGTAGACATTTCAAGTTATAGAGGCATGGTTGGTTCACTTTTATATTTAACTGCCAGTAGACCTGATATAATGTTTTCTACATGTCTCTGTGCTAGATTTCAAGCTGACCCTAAAGAGTCTCACTTAGTGGCTATTAAAAGGATTTTCAGATATCTCAAAGGGACTCCAAATCTAGGAATTTGGTACCCTGGAGAGTCTGGGTTTGATCTAATTGGCTACTCGGATGCAGATTATGCAGGTTGTAAAATAGACAGGAAAAGCACAACTGGCACCTGTCAATTTCTAGGGAATAAGCTTGTGTCATGGTTTAGCAAGAAGCAAAATTCTGTTTCAACATCAACAGCTGAAGCTGAGTACATTGATGCTGGTAGTTGCTGTGCACAGATACTGTGGATGAGAAATCAACTATTTGACTATGGACTAACTGTTGACAAAATTCCTATATTCTGTGACAACACAAGTGCCATTGTCATTACTGAAAATCCAGTGCAGCACTCAAGAACCAAGCACATTGACATCAAATACCACTTCATAAGGGAACATGTGATGAAAGGTACAGTGGAACTTCATTTTGTTCTAAGTGAAAAGCAGATTGCAGACATATTTACCAAGCCACTTGATGAATCAACATTCACAAGATTAGTAAGTGAGCTAGGTATGCTTAATTATTCATAAATTCATCTGCTTTGTAGCCTGAAATGAATTTGTGACAAGAACAAAATTGGCTTTAAGTAAATATTATTCTATCAATGGATATTCCCTATCCGTTGAAAGCCAAAATTGTTCTATCAACGGATGTTCATTATCCGTTGAAAGACAAATACATTTCTGGTAATTTTATCCTTCAACGGATAAAACAGTGTTAACCTTCAACGGATAACTATTTACCTCATCCGTTGAAGTTTCACATCAGTTACTTTAAGTGAGTCACAGCCGTTGATTTGTTTACTTAACCTTCGATACATATATACACTGTTGTATGTATTTGTATTAAAGGCAGTTTTCAGAATTTCTACAGTTTTCTTTATTTTCAAACGGTTGTAATTTTTTTAAAAGTATCATTTAATCATTTTATTTACGTTTTAATTCGAGAAAGTATGAAAGCCCATTGAATTCTTATTTTCACTTTACGCTTTCTTGCAATTTTTACTCTCTTTCTCTCCCAAAACTCTCAATCTTTTCTCTGCAATCTCTACTCACAACAATGGCACCAGTAGTCAAGATTATGTCACAGTCTGGCTTTGTTTATGAAAAGAACAATTTCGTAGCCTTGGTGGAAAAGAATGAAGCCCATTCAGATTATCACAAGATGATGGACTTCATCAAGAACTGTAAACTAAGCTATGCAATGCTGGAAGCCCCAACTATCTATTGTGAGGTAATTGAGGAGATTTGGACAACTGCAGAGTTCAACTCCACATATATGACCATTGTTTTCTCTCTAAAAGGTAAGAATTACTGTATTAACTGTGATGATATACAGTCTTGCTTTAAGCTACCTGAGAATAATGCCATGACACCACACACTGATAATGATGTATCTGCTATGTTAGATTCCATAGGCTATTCTTTTGATTCTGCTAGTCTAGGGATGTTGTGAATATGTTGTGCACTTAATGATTACCTAAACAAAACATCTAAGTAGATTCTACTTAGTGAAATAATGTAGCACTCGACGGATAAGTATTATAGTCCCAACGGATAACTCAGTTTGAGTACCGACGGATGAGTAATTTATTATCCATCGAGTGAGTAGCTTATATAATGATAAGTTTGTAGCACAGTGTTGTATGCACCTTTGTATAGAATCTGTAGTAGCATATAAGTCATGTTGACTTTAACTAGATATGCAGAATAGGTTGATTAACTGTACATAAGCAATGTCTTGTAATTCTGTATAAGTGAAATGAAGTCAAGTGCCAAAATAGCTATCAACGGATGCTTAACAAACCTTCGACGGATGATCAAATTACTTTCAACGGATGTTCAAAATAGCAGTCGACGGATGATCAAGTAAGTCATCGACGGATGATCTGAAAGTCGACGGATGATAATATCAAGATTCAAACATCAGTTGAACAGTGAAAGCTGACACACAGCCGTCGAGATTGGATACAAACACTGTGGAAGCCCATTAACTGGGTAATAGAGGACGAAAAGCAGCAAAGATCAAGACTGTTAGATTTTATATTTATTCAGTTCTTTTGACTTTGTAATCTTGGTAAAATATATAAACCAAGAGAGTAGCAAATAAAAAAAAGAAGAACTAAGAAAACTAAGTGAGCTTAGAAACAAAAACAGAGAAATCTTTGTAAGCACTATCTTTAGTATTTCCTGTGTTCTTAGTTGTTCTATCTTGTAAAAGCAGCTGTGAGCATTTTTGCACACAGAGTTCTCTCGATATATTAATATATATCTCTGGTGGAATTGTTTAAATCCACCAGAAAGTTTTTAAAGACTCTTGTTTTTAATTACTCTTGTTTTGATTCATTAAAGTTTATATTCCGCATTGTGCTAATCAAAACAGATATATCTATAATTGAGTTGAACATTTTTATTTCAAGAAAAAGATAAAGAATTCCATTCAACCCCCCTTCTGTAATTCTTGCTATATTGTTAAGGGACTAACAAGGGAGTATTAGAAGAAAGGGCCTTAGGAAAGAATGGAGTTTTCTTGGAGATGCCTTTATCAAGGTTTTCTCTGGGAAGATTAGCAATTTTGATGCCATAACTTCATCTCTTGTTAATATGCTCTATATGCTAGTTTCTGATAGGTACTTTAATTTTAGCAACTATGTCATGCTAGAATTAGGTTCCAGGTTAGGTAACAAAGCTAATAGACCTCATAACATCTACTATGTTAGATTCTTTATGTTATTGGCTAACCATGTTGCTGAAGGTTTGGTCATAACTAATGAGAGCAATAAACTCAAATGCTGGGCACAAGAGAAAAGGGTCCTTGCAGACCTTTTCAGAATTAACCTCAACAACCAGGTGCCATTGGTATATTTACCAATAATGAATGCACCTCAGGTAAGTGAGGTAAATACTCTGCAACTCCTACATCTTCCACACCCATTGTTTCTTTGCCTTCTAGTGTGGCAATGGAATATGTGTCTTTGTCCCAACAGATTCCTACCAAAGCCACCAAAACTAAAATTCCAAAACACAAGTCAAAGAAAACTACCTATGTTGTCTCTCAAAAGATAACAGTTGTAACATCTACCATAAACCCTGAAGGGAGTGAACAGGGTGTGAGTGGTGAGGGGAGGGGTGAACATCAAAAAACCCCCCAGGATAAGGTGGGAGAGGTGAGTGGTACCCTAGCCATCCAAGCCACAGTTTCTCAAAAGACTGTGGTGGTTCAAAAGGAGTCAAACACATCCCTAGTTGCATCCTTCCAAAAGGATGCAGCTATTGAAAATAGTCCCCAACCAGGGACACAGAACAAAAGAGGGAGGGACACTGAAGCCACACATTCACCTGTCAAAGCTTTTTCAAGAAGAAAGAAGGCTAAAACCCTAGTTTCCACACAGGGGGCACACACTGCACAGATACATCCACCTGTATCTTTGCCTTCTCAAACTCAGCTTGATGTGGCTCCAGTAAATGTGGAGTCACAGCCCCATTCTCTCATAATAGACACACAACAATCACCAAATTCTCCATCACCATCTCTGGATGTGGATATGATATTCACATCAATTCCTGATTCTCCCTCTTTAAAACTCAGGGAGGAGCCCCTCTCAAATCCTGGTGATCATCATCTGTTAGATAATTTGTTGGATCATCAGCCAATTCTTTCAGACTTAGTTGAAGAATCTGTGTCACCTCACTTAAAATCAATTCACACAAATTCAACAATTATGTCACTTTCAAAATCTACATCTTTTCCTTCTTCAACGGATATCTATCATCCGTTGACAAGTGGTTGTTCTTCGACGGATAAGCTTAACAGCAATTATCCGTTGATATCATCAGTTTCAGAACTAAACTAGTTGATTCTCTTTCGCCTATTGGCCGGTCGGCTTTAAGCAACCTTCGCATTTCCTGCTGAAATCCCAAGTCTCCAAGTGGGCCCTCTTGGCCAACCACGTTGATGGTCTCTACACATATAACTGAATCAATTACAAGTGTAGAAGACATGGTTACTGTACAATCACTTCTAGGATTGAGGGAAGGGAGTGATAATTTGAGTGAGAGGCTGGGTTGCTCCCACGAAAAAGGAGAGGTTGAGAGTCAAAATATGCATGTTATTTCTTCCAGCATGGCAAAAGTAAGTGAGGGGAGTGCCACCTTAGTAGGTGAGGGTGAGGGTGTGAGGGTGTGTGTGAGCCAGGGGGAGCCCCTGATGCAAGAATATAGAGAAAATGAGAGCAGGTAAAGAAGCTATAAGGGTGGATCCAGTCATTGCTAGTGAGTCAATGATTGTGGATGATGCTGTAAAGGAAAGACAATTTCAGCAACATTACAAAGCTGAGATTGATAACATTTCCTTGGATGCTGACACTTTTACTCATCATGTTTCAGCCTATCAACTGTTGGCTGCTCAGGGAAATGTGGAGGCAGAGCAGACTTTGAACATAGTGCACACTTCAGAATCTCTTCAAAGAGATAAAGTTGTTGTTCATAGGATGCCTTCTCAAGCTGGTAAGCCATCTGAAGAATTTGAAGTAAATTCTAATGATGATGACTCTAATTCTCTGGCTGGGAGCATGAACTTAGGGGGAGATGCAGGCCCAAGTTCTGTTCCAGATTTACCTGAATGGACATGGACAAAGAAATCTACACCAGGACAGTTTGGTGTAGCTTTGATCAAGCAAGTAATGGCTATTTAAAAGGCCCTTCAGGAGACTACAGATGCTGGTACAAAGGCTATTCTTCAAGCTCATCTAGACTCTCTGCATCTCTTGCAGTTGCAGCATATCAGACAGAATTTAAGTGTGGATGAACTCAAAAAGGATATTGCTGATCTGAAATCCTACAATTCTGAGAAGTTGGATTCAGTTATGCCTTATGGTACTATGCAAGATTTGTTGCTGAGATTGAGGAGAGAATCTGATGCTGACAAGAGGTTGGCCAAGTTGGAAAACAGAGTTCAAATCATTAAAGACTCTGTGGTCACCATTCTTCAAAATCAACAATCTCAGACAAATCTACTATTGCAGCTGGCAAAAGCACAAGGCTTGACCCCTATCCTTGATGATAACAAAAAGGGGGAGAATAAAAGGGAAGGGGAAGGAGAGCCATCAACAACAGTTCAAATATCTAAAGTGCTAGTTCCTGCCATCACCACTTCTCCAATACTTCAAATCAAAGGAAAGCTTGATGGAATTGATCTAATCCAGATAGCAGCAGCTGAGATGAAAGTCAAAGAGCAAAGGAAGAAAATTGATGAAAGGATGCAACAAATTTTTGGTTCTACAACTTCAAAATCACAATCTGTGAAGCATAGCACAAAAGTGGAGCCAATCATCATGGAGCTCAAGCCAGTAAGGAAAAATAAGGTTGGAGAGACTTCTTCCAAGAATCTGAAACCTATGGTTCTCAAGCCTAACAACAGATCCAATAAGGACTCTACAAAGAACCCTCTAAGCCTTGCTCAGTTGAAAGAAGTGGACTTTCCTCTTCCAAAGCCTGATGAAGACAAGGTTTTGGGTGGTAATATCATGAAGCACAAGGAGACCAAGGATGTGGTTGAAAGGATGAATATGGCCATTATCTTTAGAGTGGGAAAGAGTATCTGTGTGATACAAGGACATCCCAAATTCTCAATAGCCAAGAGGGAAGAAACCAGAAGGTTGAAGGAAGAAACTAAAAAGCTAAAGGCTGACAAAAGAGCACAAGTAAAGCTTGAAAAACAGCTAAAGTCAAGTCAAGCTGAAGAAAAGAAAGAAATTGAAGACAAGAGTGAAGATGTAGGTATGGGGGACATGGTTAGTGATGATGTGGAGGAAAGAAGTAAGGAAAGAAAGGAATGGCAAAAAGGGAACAGAAAGAAGGCCAATGCAAAAAGGAAGATTGTAATATCCGGGATATATCGTGTAATTATTTTTGCTATTATATAATTGTTATGTGTGTTCAGTATCTATTCTGTGAGCTAATTGTTAAGTGTTATCTGTACTTGAATATTCAAAAATAATATTAATTGAGTATTTTAATTTTTATATGTCCAAAATAAAATATAGATAATTGTCATATCTTCCTAATTATTTTTATGTTGGTTTATGGATTTATAAGAATCATATGAAATTTCTAAAATCTTTTTCCGGGTAACTAAAATCTATTTTATAAAAACGGGAACCAACCGACGTCACCCGTTATTACGTTTTTGGAACCCGAAACTCTTTCGAGAACTCCTTCCTAACCTAATTGTAATATTCCGAGCATATTCCATGTTTCGACTTTTTCGATCCGGCGTACGGTTTGTCCTGCGCGGGTCCCGGCGCAACATTTTCGATACAATATTCATTTCGGTAAATCAATAAAACCCGTATTTTCGATAAACGGGAGCTTTTCATTAAACTATCCCAATTATCACTTCGTAATACGTGTAACCAGGTGCTGAGACCAAGACCGCAGTACAAATTGTACTGATTTGGATAATTATCCCGAAAACCGATACCGTTTGGATCAGTTTTTACAAATAAATGTACTGTTTTATATCCGGAATGATCCAACGGGATACTAATTTTTCGTAAATATAAATAGCCTTTTACCGTATTTTATTTCGTATCAAAATCATTTGCAGACAGATAATTATATAATTTTCAGAGAAAAGCCATAATTACATAAACTGTTCTAAGAATCAAACAGCAAAACGAAGGCGTTACCGATCTCTGTTTTCAAAGCTTGAGTAACCAAAATGAAGGATTTGAAGTGTTCTATCAGATTCTGAGCTTTGTTTCACTGCAGAAATCAAGGTTATTTTTCTAAAAATTTATTTATTTTCGAATTTATTTTATTAAAAATATGAATTTTTGTTCGGATGATTGTTTGTATGATTTGATGATTGCATGTTGTAGAGCTTGTTTTCCTGATGATTTTCATATGTCATACGTCTGATTTGGAGTTCAATAACATGCTCAAAAGTGGGTTTAATTTTCGAATTTCAAAATTAGGGTTTATAACCCATATGAATGTTCTTAATTGAAATTTGGGGGTTTCTTATTATGTGATAGATTGATGTTGTGTTATAGTGGGTTGTATTCTCTGTGAAATTTGCAATCTAGTCGTATAAGTTTCATGAACCAACGAGGTCTGTAGAGAAGGGAGTTGTGTTTTGAAGTTTTCCGATGTTCACCGGAAACTGGGAAATTTCACGGCCAAATTCCGGCCAACTCAGGGATTGTTAGGATGAATTGATTGCATGGTTGTGTTCCTGGTGTTGTGTAGATGTGATCTGGAGATGTTGGTGGGGTGAGGACGCCGGGAACGTGTTCTCCGGCCACCTCTGTGTTTTCCGGCGACGGGGTGTAAAAATTACAATTTAGTACCCCAACTTTTGAAAACGATGCAGTTTGGTCCCTGTAGTTTCCAGACTTTGCAAATTTAGGATTCCTGTTTATAAAATGTTTAAAAATCATATTTCCTATTTATTTTTATTATAAAAATTCATTTTTAATTTTTGAAAATTCTAAAAAATTATTATTTTAATTCTGAAAATTATTTTTAATTCACAAATAAATCTAAATTAATTAGTTAATTAATTTCAGTTAATTTCTAATTGATTAATTGTTCAATTAATTCGAAAATTAATTGATTAATTGATTTAATTAATTGTTAATTGATTTTAATTAATTATTTAATTAGATTTAATTATTTTAAAATGATTTAAAAATTCTGAAAAATAGTTTCGAGCTTTAAAATATTATTCTAAATTATTTCCAAGACTCGATAATTATTCTAAAATTATTTCGAAGCCAGAATGGGTCAACCGAACCCTGTTTATTAACCTGAAATTGATTCAACGACCCGTTTTAATTTCGAAAAATGTTTTAAAAATCATTTTAAATACCAGAAAGCCTATTTATGACCCGAGACTTCTTTATAAATAATATATCATTGATTACGTGATGTATTATGTGCTATATGTGACTTGTTAATTGACTATCGGTCTATATATTCGGTGTTTACTTGATTATTGCATAACTTTCAATCTGTTAATCGGATTTGGGTAAAACGAAGGGTAGATAGAAGTATGTGTTGAATAGAATTCCATGAGTAAATTATTGATAGATGCTTATGATATGTGAGCAGAAGAGGCAAGACGTAGGAAAGGGAAACAGGTAGTTGAGGAGTAGAACGGTTGTGATTGGAAGCGAGTGCAGTGTAGCAAGCTAATACCAGGCAAGTGTTCTAAACTTTCTCGAGATATTGTAGTACTTGATAATCCTGTGATATTGCAAGTGCTTTGAAGCACAGAAACCTAAATCCTGATTTCTGTTATTATTCTTGAGCCATGAATCATATTCTTTCTAATCCATTGATTATTGTATACCCAAACAAGAATCACAAATCTACGATACTACTCCAAAAATACATACAAACTAAATACTAAACACTGAAATGAACTATTATATACTCAACCCATGGTATCTTATACTTGGAAAGACCAAATCCTTGAAACCTTGAAATGTTGATTCCTTTGTTATCCAATTCTTTCATTACCCAGCATCCAAGCTTTTAAACAGCCTTATTGATCCTTACAAGGATTGAAACCCTTTCATTGTTAAATATTTATTGTTGTTAATGATTTCGGTTATTGTTTATTATTGCATATTCTGTTATTATGTTAGAATTGGATTGTTTTTATAAAATTGTGGACCAGATTCGTGGTCAGACCATATAATGGTCAAGTTAGGCCAATGTGTGCCTTGGATCCAGTAGTTAGAGCAATGTTGTGTGCCTTGCTCGGGGTTAGTGCGTGACTGATCAACAGCCTAACCTTGGTTTTTAAATTAAAAGTATAATATCCAATTCTAAATCATAATCCATTGTTCACTTGATATCATAACCATATTCACCTGATGATCATTATTCTCAGTTTTGACATTGTGATTTGCTGAGCTAGTTAGCTCATTTGTGCGATGTTGTTTATATTTTTACCAGTTAAAAAGGAACCAGTTGGTAAAGAGGATCCCCAGTCCAGCGCGAGAGCTAGGGGTTCAGATTGAGAAAGCTGAGCTAGTAGGCTTCTTTTGGAATAATTTAAGTTTGTAAAAGTTTGTAATAATGTTTAATACTCAGTTTGAGTTTGAAATAGTTGGGATTCGAACGGTTTGTAATATATTAGTGTGTTTGGATTGTGTGCATACTTTAACCTGTTGCGGTCCGTGGTGGTTTGTAAGTAGGGTCATTGCATATATTATTATTATCTTTATTATTATTATAAGCAGGTTATAATTAAGGTGTGTGTGTGGACCCCAAACTTCTGACCCAGGTTTGGAGGGTGCCACAGGTTTGGTATCAGAGCTACAGGTTATAAGTCACTGACACAAGCCTAGGTTGACGGGAATGGGTAGAGGGATAGGATTAGAAGTAAGGTATAGGATGATAGAACATCGAGAGGTTGAGTGTTATGGTATAACCGGTATTAGTATAGTTTGCGTCGTGGTACGAAATTCTTATATTACGATATGATTTCAGATAGCAGAGATGGCCGACTCTTTTATTCCCGTATCAGCTGATCACTCAGAGCCTTCAGTTGGAGCACCAGCATCGGATCCACGTCTTGTGATTCCACCAGCATTGGTTATTCTACCTCCACCGGTGTTGCAGCCCGTACCATTGCAGGCTATTCCAACTCCAGGCATGAGGCCACCTGTCAGAGGACCCCCACCAGCTGAGTCAGATTCTACTGGGCATTCAGTAGCGAGTGCCCCATTCCAGTCTACATTGCCCCCAGTTCCTTATTACCGGTATGAGGCTCTTCTATTGGAGCGTGATTCCTTGTTGGCTCAGATTAGAGAGTTACAGCATATCATTAGGACTACAGATGTTGATCGTGGTGTAAGGGAGCTTCGAGAGGAGATTTATGTGACACGGAGGGTTCTTGAGGCTAGGCTACATGGAGCTACACTACCTGGCAGAGGCCCTGATGCACTGCTGGGCTGGGCTACTGAGGTGATGGAGGACTTTGAGAGGCTGGCAGGACCAGAGTTTCCTTGGAGCTGAGTTAGAGATTTTGAGATGGAGATGCTGAGCAGTGTTGTTATGGTTATGTAGTATGGACAATAGTGTGTAGTGTGTATCAGTAGACTCTTGAGTTGTATTTATAGACTAGCGATGCTGACTAGTAAGTAGGTTATTGTACCCTTTTTGCTTTTACTTTCGAAGCGTCTTTACGCTTGTACTGCCTAAAACTTTTGATCTGTATATTAGTACCTTTTTTTTCTTTCCAATACTGTCATTTACTTTATTGCACCTGTTTTACTCTACCTTATTTATTGCACCAGTATACCCTGTGATACCATGTACCCTATTTTCCATAACTGTTTATATTCTGTAAAGAAGCATGCAATTTACTTAGTTACAACTGTTTTCAAAAAGAGATATTCCTATTTTACAAAACTTTTCTTTTATACAAAGATTTGATTCAAAAGCTAAATAAATTGATTGATTCTTTACAGAAAATGCCTCCCAGAAGAAATACCCGCACCAACACCCAGAACGAAGAAACCAACAATAATTACCAAGATGATACAAACCAGAATGTGAACCCAGGACCCATGGACCCAGCAATAGCCCAGATTCTTCAAATCTTGGCCCAACAAACAGTTCACCTGGCACAACAACAGCAGAGACAGACCAATCCCCAGGTAACTTTCAAAACTTTTCAGGCAGTAAACCCACCAGAATTCAAGGGTTCCTTAGAGCCAATTAAAGCAAATATGTGGTTAAAGGAAATAGAGAAGGCTTTTGCCTTGGTAAAAGTGAAAGAGGAGCAGAAGGTTGAATTTGCAAGTTACTATCTGAAGAATGAGGCCACTTATTGGTGGGAGATGGTGAAGACATTGGAAAGCACAGATGTTATTACTTGGGAAAGGTTTAAGGAATTGTTTTTAGAAAAGTATTTTCCTCAGTTTGTTCAGGATCAAATGGAGCTGAAGTTTTTAGAATTAAAGCAAGGGAACATGTCGGTAACAGATTATGAGGGGAAGTTTGAGGAATTGTCAAGGTATGTGCCATCGTATGTTGATACTGATAGAAAGAAAGCTAAGAGATTCCAGCAAGACTTGAAGCCATGGATCAGAGGGAAGGTAGCTATTTTTGAATTGGATACCTATGCCGGGGTTGTACAGAAATCTATGATCGCGGAGACAGAGAGTGAGATGTTCCAGAAAGAAAAGGAAATCAAGAAAAGGAAAGTTGAGGGAAGTGAGGGTCAGTCACAAACAGGGAAGTTTCCAAATTTTAAGAAGGGCAAGTTTCAGCCAGGGAGAAATTTTAATTCCAGGAGACAAAATGCAGGAGACGGAGGCCAGGGCAATTGTCCAGCTAATGTGAATCAGCCGAATCAGTTGAGATTAACTTTTCCGGATTGTCAAGTTTGTGGAAAGAAGCATGGAGGAGTTTGTAATAAGTTGAATGTGGTATGTTTTAAATGCAACCAGAAAGGGCACTACTCGAGGGAGTGCCGAAATCAGCCAGCAAGAGAGCCAGCAAATAAGGATCAGCCTATCCGGAATCCAGCAGTGAAGGTTCCAGCCATTGGATTTACATGATTTAAATATGGGAAGCCAGGACATATGGCCAGGGATTGCAAGACACCAGCCCCAGTCAGTAATGCATTGAGGATTATGGGATCTACCCCAACAGTGAATGAGACTCCGAGGGCTAGAGTTTTTGACATATCGGTGAAGGATGCGATCCAGGATGCGAATGTCGTGGCAGGTACGCTTAATGTGAATTCTTTATGTGCCAAAGTGTTAATAGATTCGGGAGCAACTCGATCGTTTGTTTCACAAGATTTTGTTAGTAAGTTAAATTGTCCAGTTGGGTATTTAAATGAAATAATGACTGTGGAATTAGCAAATCAAGAATGTGTAACTGTTAACCAAGTTTGTGGGAATTGTGAAATTGAGATTTCTGGTAGTAAGTTTTGTGTAGATTTGATACCGTTTAAGTTAGGAGAATTTGACGTTATATTAGGGATGGATTGGTTATCTAAGCATGATGCTCAGATAGATTGTCGAAATAAAAAAGTAATGGTGAAAACGCCAGATGAAAGAATAGTAACGTTCAAGGGACAGAAGCAGGTAAAGAAGTTCTTAACAATGATTCAAGCCAAGAAGTTACTACGACAAGGATGTGAGCATTTTGTAGCATATGTGATCGACAGAAGTCAGGAGCCAGCAAAACTTGAAGATATTCCAGTTGTGAAGGAATTTCCAGACGTATTTCCCGACGAGTTACCAGGACTTCCTCCAGATAGAGAAATTGAATTTGCAATCGACTTAGCACCTGGAACCGAACCAGTATCCAAGGCCCCGTATAGAATGGCGCCCGTTGAGATGAAAGAATTAGCAAAACAATTGCAAGAGCTGTTAGAGAAAAGGAGTAATCAGACCCAGCGTATCCCCGTGGGGTGCACCGGTATTATTTGTCAAGAAGAAGGATAGAAGCATGAGACTGTGCATCGACTATAGGGAGCTCAACAAGTTGACAATCAAGAATAAGTATCCGTTACCCAGAATTGATGATTTGTTTGACCAATTGAAGGGAGCCAAGTATTTCTCCAAAATCAATTTAAGATCGGGATATCATCAACTGAAAATCAAACCAGAAGATGTACCAAAGACAGCTTTCAGAACAAGGTATGGACATTACGAGTTTTTAGTGATGTCTTTTGGATTGACCAACGCCCCAGCAGCGTTTATGGACCTGATGAACAGAATTTTTAA
Source organism: Apium graveolens (assembly GCF_009905375.1). Taxonomy (NCBI): domain Eukaryota; kingdom Viridiplantae; phylum Streptophyta; class Magnoliopsida; order Apiales; family Apiaceae; genus Apium; species Apium graveolens. The sequence continues at coordinate 25,012,422 of NC_133653.1, forward strand.
GGAGTATTTGGATAAGTTTGTTATTGTATTTATAGACGATATTTTGATCTATTCAAAGACGGAGGAGGATCATGCGGAACATTTAAGGACAGCTTTGGAGATTTTAAAGAAAAAGAAGTTATATGCTAAATTGTCGAAGTGTGAGTTTTGGCTATAGGAAGTTCAGTTCTTAGGACACATAGTCAGTAATGAAGGGATCAAAGTGGACCCGGCAAAGATCGAGGCAATTACGAATTGGGAAAGACCGAGAACACCCACTGAGGTAAGAAGTTTCTTGGGATTGGGAGGATATTATCGACGATTCGTTCAAAATTTCTCAAGAATTGCAACACCATTGACAAAGCTTACATAAAAGAATGAAAAGTTTATATGGAATGATAAGTGCGAAGGAAGTTTTCAGGAATTGAAGCGAGATTAATCACAGCACCTGTTTTGTCACTTCCAGACGATCAAGGGAATTTCGTAATTTATAGCGATGCTTCGTACAAAGGATTAGGATGTGTTCTTATGCAGCACGACAAGGTGATTGCGTATGCGTCAAGGCAATTGAAACCACACGAACAGAAGTACCCTACTCATGATTTGGAGTTAGCAGCTATAGTTTTCGCTTTGAAGATTTGGAGACATTATTTGTATGGAGAAAAATGTGAGATTTTCACGGATCACAAAAGTTTGAAATATATATTTACCCAGAAGGAACTTAATATGAGACAAAGGAGATGGTTAGAATTGATCAAGGATTATGATTGCTCGATTAATTATCATCCCGGTAAGGCGAACGTTGTAGCAGATGTGTTAAGTCGGAAGGAAAGGTTAAATGTGTTATCCGTACCTGAAGAGATATATAAAGAATTTCAAAAATTGGAATTGGAAATTAGAATTTGCAAGCCTAAGGAAGCAAAAGTGTACGGTATGATTTTCCAACCGGAGTTATTGGAGAAAATAAAGAAATGCCAGAAAGAGGTAATGGATCAAGATATAAATAGTTTGGTAGGTGAGGAATTATGCACGCAACAAGATGATCAAGGTATTCTTAGGTTTTCTTCACGAATTTGGATTCCACCAGTAACGGAACTGAAAAATGAAATTTTATAAGAGGCACATAGTTCAAGATATTCCATCCATCCAGGGAGTACCAAAATGTACAGAGATTTAAAGAAGAATTATTGGTGGCCAGATATGAAGAGGGAAATTGCGGAATGGGTTAGTAAATGTTATACCTGTCAGAGAGTTAAAGCAGAGCATCAGAGACCAAGCGGATTGCTACAGCCATTGGAGATTCCAGAATGGAAGTGGGAACATATTACCATGGATTTCATAGTTGGATTACCAAGGACAAGGACTAATCATGATGCCATTTGGGTTATAGTAGATAGACTTACCAAGTCAGCTCATTTTCTGCCTATAAATGAACGATTTTCGCTCGACAAGTTAGTTCATATATACTTGAAAGAAATCGTAGTTCGTCATGGAGTTCCAGTGTCTATTGTATCTGATAGAGATCCAAGATTTAATTTAAGATTTTGGAAGAGTTTTCAAGAATGTTTTGGAACAAGATTGAATATGAGTACGGCCTATCACCCCCAAACGGATGGCCAAAGTGAAAGAACGATCCAGACAATCGAGGACATGCTACGTGTTTGTGCTTTTGATTTCAAAGGAAGTTGGGACGAGCATTTACCCCTGGTAGAGTTTGCCTATAACAACAGTTATCACGCCAGTATTCAGATGCCACCTTATGAAGCCCTTTATGGACGCAAGTGTAGATCTCCAATATATTGGGACGAAGTAGGAGAACGCAAAATACTCGGACCTGAATTGGTGCAGCAGACAAAGGAAGTTGTTAAAATTATCCAGAAAAGATTAATAGCCGCACAAGATCGTCAAAGGAAATATGCAGACCAGTCAAGAAAAGACATGGAATTTGAAGAAGGAAGCTTGGTATTATTGAAAGTATCACCGTGGAAAGGACTACGAGGTTTGGGAAGAAAGGGAAGCTAAACCCAAGATATGTCGGACCTTTTGAAATCCTAAAGCGTATTGGCAAGGTAGCTTACGAGTTGGCGTTACCTCCGTACATGGAGCACATTCACAATGTTTTTCATATATCAATGCTTAAGAAATATAATCCAGACTCCAGGCATGTAATAGAATATGAGCCAATAGAACTTCAAGCAGATTTATTATATGTAGAGAGTCCGATAGAGATTCTAGAGGAGAGAGAGAAAGTATTGAGAAATAAAGTGGTAAAGTTAGTAAGAGTATTGTGGAGAAACCCAAAGGTCGAAGAGTCAACCTGGGAGTTAGAAAGTGATATGAGAGAAAAGTACCCTCATTTTTTTTCTTAGAGATTCTGAGAACAGAATCCTTTTAAGGGGGGAAGGATGTAATATCCGGATATATCGTGTATTATTTTTGCTATATGTTCAGTATCTATTCTGTGAGCTAATTGTTAAGTTGTTATCTGTACTTGAATATTCAAAAATAATATTAATTGAGTAGTTTAATTTTATATGTCCAAAATAAAATATAGTAATTGTCATATCTCTTCCTAATTATTTTTATGTTGTTTTATGGATTTATAAGATCATATGAAAATTTCTAAAATCTTTTTCCCGGTAATTAAAAATCTATTTTATAAAAACGGGAACCACCGACGTCACCCGTGATTACGTTTTTGGAACCCGAACTCTTTCGAGAACTCCTTCCTAACCTAATTGTAATATTCGAGCATATTCCATGTTTCGACTTTTTCGATCGGCGTATACGGTTTGTCCTGCGCGGGTCCCGCGCAACTTTTCGATACAATATTCTTTTCGGTAAATCAATAAAACCCG